>NC_056735.1:1563962894-1564162894 GCF_019279795.1 Protopterus annectens
ACAAAAAGTCCAGGTCATGGCATTAAGTATAACCCCTACTGTACATGACATGTGCAGCACTCTGATATATCACTGGCTTGTTATCAGATATGATGACACTGTTTACGGTGTACAGCACATATGCATCACTTCATGCACGACATATGTACAAAGGTTGACAGAGGTGTGGCTGACATCACATACACAGGGCCAGTATAGACATGTTGCTGTGTTACCCTCATTAATCTACCATTGTAACCGGGTTTGTTGCAACATATGTCCAATGAGGGATATGTAGTCAGTAACTGTCATGGCCTTCACCAACAACAGACTGCAATCCTCACACTACCTTCTGCATTCCACAGATAACTGCATTGTGGCTAACACATGAAACCAAAGGCACAACACTGCTCAGTCTGCAGATGACCCTACAGATGGGGATTCCTGATATGCATGGAACTGACATGGCAGGTATAGGGACATGTATGACAGGCATATCCAGACAAACACTGTTAATCCAACATTACTCCATATGCAGTATGGCAGCACTTACAGTCTGTAGTCAGGTCAGGCATATCCCCCTCCTGTTTTTTGCCCTTTTTCCACAGTGTATGTTGTTAGAGGTAAATGCCCAACCCATCTGAAATGCTATTTGCCAAATGACAGTTCTAGCTCCTGCTCACAGTGACAGACAAGGACCAACACCACCAGGATGTTCCCAGGTATTGGAGTGTGTTTCCTTGCAATTGGCTATGGAAATGCCACCACACCTGTTCCACATGCAATTGGCTAGGGAAGGACTGCAATTCGTGCAGAGGCCATCAGCTGATCATGAGCATCACTTAAAATACACATGCTGCTGCCTAAGCAATGCAAGTGTGGGCCTCCACATCTGCCAGAGAGGGAGTGGAGGAGGCAGACAGAGGCTAATACACATCAGGGAGGGGTGGGAGGGTAAAACTGATGCATGTTTGTGTCACACACTTACCAGCACAGGGTATCGAACACCCAACAGCTATGTAGTGCTATCACAGTTCGATGCTGTTATTGGATGTGCCACATGGGTTATCTGGTGGGGAGCACTCAGAACATATATGTGATTGTGAGTGACATCTGCAACAGGGATATGGTAGATATACAGTAGGTGACATACACGTACCTGTCTGCATGAACAGGTGCCAGCATCAGCACAGGGATGCACACACATTAACACATTTGGCAGGGCCAGGAGTGCAACTCATAACTAGTGGGATTGCCACAACACATCAATGTGCAGGGAACACATGCACCACATGGGTCATATGGGCAGTGAGTATAAGGTGGTGTCAGACATCAGGTGGCATGCTTCACTGTGCCCTGGGGGGAGTAGTGCATGTGGATGTAGACATACGCACCATATAACACACACACTAACACACAGGGTGCCAGTTCGGACATGCATGGGTGCATGTCTGCACGAGTGTGTGGTGGCCAACAGTGCCAGCAGGCTATACAAGGGTAGTTGATGGGTATACCTTGGCATCAGGCCACATGGTAATGGTCTGCATTGTGGCACATGCCTGTAGCTTCTGCATTTACCCACACAGGTGGGTATTGCATCCGTCATCTAGTCATCTGGGTGACTATTGTGTGTGGCCAATGCTGTGCATCACTTGCCATGTATGTGTTCCCTAGTCCATGACTTGGATGGTGTCTAGGGTGTGCACACCTCCCACATGCATGTTCAGTAACATGTGGAACTGTACCTTTGTGCCTGGCCCATGCTGTGAGCACAGCTTATCATCAGATGTGCCAGTCTTGCCCACCTGTGGCAGGGACTGGTACTGGTCAGCAGATGTACCCTGCACCTACATTGATAGTATGCTAACAGCATTTCCTGATGTCAGTGTAATTCGTCCATACAGGGCATGTTGTCAGGCATGGTATGTCCATTGTGAGTCACATGTGAAGGCACAGTGGGGTTGCTAACAGTGATTGGCTGGCCTTGATGCCACATGTATGGGTATGGGTTTGCACACCAGCCTCTCAGCTATTTACATTTGTTATCCCTGTATGGTTGACATTGTGATATATATTAGGGCCATCATAAATGAAATTAGCAAAACCCTCCACATTGCCCACAGGTGTCACACACTCACAACCACCTCTACACAGGATACGAGTTACAAACACACACACACACACACACACACACACACACACACACACACACACACACATTCCTGCACACACACACACACACACACACACACACACACACACACACACACACACACACACACATACAGCCACACACCTGTCATGTCTGGGAGTAGAACCCCTAACTAACTATTTTACTACACTACAGCACTACGCAGCTATAGTACCTGCCATGGACATTACTGAAGTACATCACAATTAATGACATCAGCAGGACTACCAAAGTAGGGCATTTGTAATGTACTGCGAGTGAGTAGCCTATAATGCATTGCTCCATACACAGACACTGAAACACACACAAAACATCCAGAACTGGCATGGATGGAGATGGAACACTACCACTGTTATAAATCACACTACAGCAGTACGCAGTTACAGAACGTGCTACGGTGATTACTGGGCTATCACTTTCCCAGAGGTGTACTTCTAGGTGAGTGATATCAAGCAGCCTTGCCAAAATTGAATATATGTATTGTACGGAGTTTGAGTAGCCTAACAAGCATTTCCCTCTAAACATTCAGAGACAGACAAGCACGCACACAAACACACAGTCACACAGTTGACAGGTCTGGGGTTAGTACTACTACCTAACTATTCTGTCACTACAGCAGTACGCAGTTATGGGATGCGCCATGCATATCACTGAGCTATTGCTCTTCCAAAGGTGTAATTCACATTGGATGACATCAGCAGACTTGTCATACTACTGCTATGAGGAGGGCAGTATGTGCATGGGCCATACCCCATTCATGTAGGGGTTGACATACCACATGCGGGCACACACGGGGTCATATGTCACAAGTGTGTGTATACAGCTACTAGATGGCTACTTCCTTGTACAGTCTTGTTGCACAGCTGGCACTTACACCACATAGTCTGTCATTCTGCCAGGTACTGGTGGCTAGTATCTGCACTGGGTTACATCCGCACCTCATTTGTTGGGGGACCTTTGGCTGTGTGCTGGTTGGGACAGGCCTGCATGGCTCCTTGTCACGGTCACCCTCTTCCACACATATATGCCTGTGTACCTGTGGCTTATTATAGTGTGTTGTCTTTACATATTTGTCTGCATTCCTATCCACTGTGTATGCAAGGCAGGAGTGGTGCATACTGACATGTGTCCACACTGAGAACTGCAACTTCCAGATATGTCTGGTCCACTGGTGTTTACAGACATGGCCTTCATGTGTTTAAGTGTGTGAGCATTTCCAGTATGACCTCTCATTATGCTGTTGACTGACATTGCCTTCATTCCTATAAGTGTGTGAGCATGCCCAGTATGGCCTCTCAGTATGTTGTTGACTGACATTGCCTTCATTCCTCTAAGTGTGTGAGCATGCCCAGTATGGCCATCTGTGCTGCATGTGTGGATCATGTCCAGGTAGTTTGCACTGCAGTGCTGGCCTTTGTGTTGTACACCAACAGTTAGCATGCTGTGTCTGCAGGGTATCCATCGGTCATTTGCCATTGACTGTTGCTACATTTCTGCATAGTGGGGAGGGACACCTGATGGTTTCTACTTAGTTCTACACAGGAGTGGGGGGGCCACACCTGACTGTTACTCTACGTGTACGTTGGATGGGGGGGTGCACCTGACAGTTGTACACATTTGCTAGGACTGTACTGGTATGTCGGGTACTCCATTTCAGTCTGTAGTCTTTCCTATCCTGCTAGCTAGAGGCTTACCAGTGTAGTACAGATCCTAGCTTTGTTTACCTACATATTAGTTTCTGACTTCCTAGCCTTCACAACTTACATCTGACTGCCTGGCCTGCTGCGGTCTGTCTGTGTAGGCCTGGGGGAGGGGTTACCCATAGGGCACATTCGGAGGCCATAGTACAGCACTTGTTTGTGTTAGTCTTCACCTGTCCTGCTGGCTCAGGTTGTTGTTGGGCATGTGATCCTTCCTGACTGGCATGTGTGGCTTTTATGGACACCCATGTCGCTCAGGCCATTTCCTACATTGGGTTGTGTCACCCTGTGCAGTACTGGCTACTATGGTGACTCCAGTATGTGTTACAGATCTCATGATGCCACTATGGGTGTCTACTCTCTGCTGCCTTGACATCTGGCCACCCAATTCCCTTGCATGTTCACATCCATACCATAGCTACAGGTAAAAACACATTCTACTCCATTTGGCAATTGGTAGGCTGATTGACTTACCTTGAGGGTGTGCCGGACTTGACAATTGTGCTGGAAGGCTGCCTATGTTGGATGCACATAGTACACTCCCTATACATGGTTGGCCACAGGTAGTGTAATGTCTGGCATCCCTTTTACTGTCTGTGTGAGTCAAAGAGAGGTGTCATCCCCTGGGCCCCAACTGTGTCAGCGCATATGCTATGTGTTGTCTCTTTGCCAAGGCCAGGGCATACTGTGCATGCTCTCTTCTGCTTACTGGGGCAGGCTCAAGTTGTTCCTCCAATGAGTCACTCTGTGCCTGTATGGGCCTTGGCATTGATGGAGGGCTGTGTGGCCCTGCCCCATGCTGTTCCTGCTACAGCTGTTTCCGCAGGATCATATTGTGTAGCATAGCACATACCATTACAATTTGGGTACATGTTGCTGGTGAATACTGCAGAGCTCCACCGGATGTGTCCAGACACTGGAACTGTGACCTGAGCATCCCAAACATATGTTCTATTATATGTCTGGCCTGTTTGTGTGCCTCATTATGGTGTTGTTGTTCTGGTGTATGTGCATTTCTGATGGGTGTCATCAGCCACGGCTCCAGTGAGTACCCAGCATCCTCCACTAGGTGACTGTAGGGGATGTCCACATCGGCAAATCTGTGATACAGCTGCATCAGTTGCCATATGTGGAAATCGTCATAGCTTCCAGGGCAGCCAGCACACACATTCAGTATAATGCCCTGGGCATCACATACGACCTGGCAATTGATGGAGGGGATGCCCATGCTGTTGATGTAGGCCCTACCCTGCTCACCAGGTGGTGCTTTAATGCATAAGTGAATGCAGTCTATAGCACCCACTACCCCAGGGTAGTTAGCTATTTGGTGGAAGAGACACATATTGCAGGTCAACACCTCATGTGTGTTGAGGAAATATACGTGCTCACTGGCATGTGCTGACATGGCATCCAGGAACTGGTGGAATACTCTGGATGCTGATGCCTGTGAGATGCCCATGGTATCCCCAGTTGTGGTTTGGGAGGTACCTATGGCTAGTATACCTAGGCCTACACATACCTTGGTATCCACTGAGATGGGTTCACCTCGGCCAGTGTAGTGTGTCAGGTGTGGCCTGCACAGCTCAATGATTTGCTGTAGGAGGTCTCTGTTCACCCTATAGCATTCCACTATCTCCAGCTCATGTAACCCATGGTAGGTTACCCTTGGTCTGTGCATTCTTTTCTGTCTCCTCACTGTGGGTTGTTTGGCAGCATTGACATCCTCACTACCTTCAGCCTCTTGCACATGTTCTATGTTGCCTGCTGCAGACCTTCTCATTCTGTAGGTTTGTTTTTAAAACTTCCCCACTTGTATACACCGGTGGTGTAGAGTGTGGAAAAACCAGGGGGATAGGTGTTTGCTTAGTTTATAGTGGTGTTGTGGGCTAGGCTGGTCTGTTGCCTGTGTAATTAACTGATTCTGATACATTTCACCTGGCAGCTCAGCTAGTTCTCCTTGATTACTTTCCTACTGCTGTTTTCCCTTCCCATTGCCTCCCTGTTTAAGCCTGTGTGCACACCGCGCAAGCAGAGTGCTCATATGTGCACAGAACTGCTATTTCCTGGTTTAACTTCCTATTTCTTCCTGTGAAACCCGGTGCACGGCGCGCACACCCGCTTACACTTTGTAAGGAGTGATAGACAGTTTGGGCACACCTCTAGCTTAGCTGTGCTAAGCTAGGAGCAGTCCCAAGTCACAGAGCTCCAATCCACTTACAGTATGCCTGACACACCCGCCCATGATGTCACCTGTCTCCTAGTCTTGCACCCAGCTATTTGTACTCTTACACTCTTGGGACCTGCCTCACACCCTGGGGAAATCTGGGATTCACTATCCTTCCCCTCATTTGCATAGGATTGCCTGCTAATGCATAATTACATGTTCCACACTGGGCCTCCCCCCTTAGCAACCATTACTCACTGGCCAGGTTGTCTTATGCCTTCCATTGACTTGCATGGCTGAATACTGATTTTAGTTAGAATGCTTATTTTAAGTTTATTTTATTATTCATCCCCCCCCCCCCAATCCTGTTTGCGCGTTGCTGCCCTATGCTTAAACAGGCGAGATCGGTGAAAAAAAAAATTAAAAGTTGTTTATTTTTTTTTAAACAGTTTGCAATGCCAATGGCCTTCTACTTGGACATTGGCATGCTTCTTCAATGATATGCAGCCTTTTGTATTTTGCATTTTGTAGATTGCAGAAATGTACTCGGTTACTAACCGAGTACATTTCTACACACTGCACTCATCCTGCACAGACAGCTGCCAGCTTCCTGGATCACATATTACCCTCATTTGCATGGTTTTCACTTGCAAATGAGGGTAAGTTTCATGCAGGATCTCATTCCGTGCAGGATTAGTCTAAGAGCTCACATGCACATCCTGGATCACACGTTGACCATATTGCCAAAAATTGCTCTTAGACTAATCCTGCACGTTCTACAGGGCTTTGTAAATCCAGGGGATGATCTAAAATACTGCTGCCTGGAGAACTTTTTTCAGAGCTAAAATTTTGAGAATGCAGTATTACCTACCTTTAAACAAATACATTTCTCAAAAACAATTCAAGTTACAAAAACAAAATTAAAAAATGAAAGTTATTCAGTGCACACTCCCATTGAGAATGATCATATTAATATGTTACTCAAACATAACAGTAATTTTATATTGAGCAAATGATTAGATAATATATAAATTTACTTATTTTAATTATGCAAGCAAGAATTAATATCTCTTTAAGCATAGTATACAGACCCCAACTATCAGTGTGGCTTTTGTTTGTGCAAATGTGATCTCTAGCTGCAGAGCTGTTTTGCAGCTGCCACTCCATTTTTGAGATATTTGCATAATTATGAATGGTATTCATATTTGTATATTTAATGGATATTTAATGTAAAAATATGCAAAGTAGTGAGAGTTACACACCAATTTCCAGTGAAATTATTTTCAGCATCATGTATACTTTCATTTGATACCATGGAGTATCATACAAAGACCATGGGCCAGATTCAGGAAGCCTCCGTGTAAGAGTTATAACTTTTACACGGAGGCTGCAGTTAAACGGTGTGATGTCAGCATGTCATGCATATGCATGAGGTGCATGAGGCATGCTGAATCACACTGTAACTCTTACACGGACCGTGTAAGACAGTAGGGGGCGTGTCCGTTGGCTAAGCCCTGCAAGCTGACACGCCCCCAAAATTCTATAATGGCTGAAAGTAAACAGCCACGAGAAAGGCCATGGAAATGTGAATAAACACACTACACAACACATGCCCCCACAGACCAGCAATGTAAAGAGTGAACAGATGTTATAAAATGAAAATAAAAACTGTTTTATTTTTTAAACCCGTAAATGTTTGCTACTGTGTGCGCGGGTGTGCTACTAGCGCAACTGCAGTTAGCAATCAGTGGAAAAGGATATAAGAACTAAATATGCAAAGTAAGCCAAGAAGTAATAGCAGAGCAGTAGAGTTGTTGGCTTGAGAGCAGGCAGGCAAGGTTTGAGCCCACACAACACCCTTTTTTTTTGGTAAATAAGCACTAAAAAGGCCCCTGACAGTATTGTACAAATGTAAAAGTATTTCCTTTTGTAAAATGGAATGAAATGGAGCATATATTTCCAAGTAATACAAGAATAAAAATTGTTAGAAATGTACTGAAAGCTAAACTGCAGTGAGACAGAGTGCCCATAGCTAAGTAGTGTTTCGCAATCTGCAAATTGCTTGCTCAGAGCTAAGCACTGGTTTAACAGGCTCAAACTGTGTGCAACTAGCTGTGCTTAGTTTAACATGTGTGTTACTAGCCAATTAAGGTGTAACCCAGCGCACACCGTTTGCGCCCACAAGCTAACCGGTGCGCATGCGTGAGCTCTGCGCAAACGAGCGCAGACCTGGTTTTAAAGTGCTTAAAAGTGCTTTTGGCATGTTTGATTGACAGGTCCTGAAGTCATTTCTAGACAGTCATAAAAATTAAAATTCAGTGGTCAGATTCGAACCCAGGATACCATGCACTAGAGTCAAGGTACTAAACCACTAAGCCATGACAGCAGTACTTAGAAATGCAGAAATAGCATATATATAGGATGTAATCCAAAATGGAGCATGATAAAGCAGTTTCTGTGAAGTAGATACAATTCTAAACCGGCCAATCATAGAAATGTTTGGGAAAATCGGCATATATAAGCCCCATAGGTGGGAATACACAGCATAAACGATTGTAGAATACACCTGCAGGCAGAATGAGTGGTGTAGGGGAGGGACGTTGCTTTCGAGCACAGCGGTGGGGCGTTGAGGAGTCCAGATACATGGTCTGGCTCCTAGTTCACCATCATGAGGCCCAACTCATGCAGGGCCAGGTCTCATGGGGAGCGTACAGGGCGGAGGCATGGGACCAGTTGGCTCATGATCTTACTAGTGCTACTGGGATTCCACGCACTCGTGAGCAGGTCCGTCACCACCATGAGGACCTGAAGCGACGTAAGCAAGACCAGTTGACCCAATGGATCCAGAAGGCCCGGGATATGCCCAACGCCCCACTACTGAGTAAGTTACATTTTACTTATGCATGTAAGGAATTCAACTAGCTGATACCATGGAGATGTGTATCCCAATATTACTTGTTTTGTATTACAGCTGCAGGTGTCCGGTCTATGAATCGACAGACACATGACCACAGGCTGGTGCGGCTGCGCCACCATGCAGGTTAGTAACCCCACCTAGTAGTTGTAAATAAATATTATAGTGTAGCATGTAGCAGAACACTGCAGTGTATTGCTTAAAAGTAATAGAATGTGCAAGCAGCAAGTAAAAGTCTGCAGGTATGGCTGCAACAAGTTCATCAGTATGCAAGTGAAATTGGAAATATAAGTGATAGAAATAAATAGTGCTGTAATACAGATGTCCCACCATTAATTAAATGTAGTATAACCTGCAGTAGTCTCAAGAGTACAGCTTCAGAATCTGAGGTAATCACATGTGAGATATATTCCTGTTGAAATGCTGAATCATGACAGAAGTGAGGCTGCTGGAAAGTGTTGGAATCCCCACAGGTCTAATATGTGAACAAAGCCTAGAAGTACCAACCTGAACTGTGAAATTGCAGGATGTGTGAGAGTGACAGAAAGGGTCATGTATCAATGAATAAAGTAGTAATAACACCTGAATATATAAGCTTCAGTGTGGTTCTACAGAACTAAATGCATGTGGGAATTAAAACTTAACATCCCAAACTGATGTCAGTGTGTCTGACTCTTGAATGTTCAGGCCAAAATCTGTATATGGTGATCACAGTCAGCAATTTGCAGATAGAATGAATGATTGTCTGACATACTAAACATCCATAGTTGTCCCCTGCCCTGTCATCAAAGTGTAGCAGGATGATGTATCTGATCAAATTCAAAATAACTAGGATAGTGATGTATCTGTAACAGGTCTAGCATGACAGTCAAGTAAAAATCATTTGGAAACTATCACCCACAAGTTAATTGTGTTTCTATTACAAATGTATATCAATGTATAATTTATGAATGTGTCATCATTTTCTTTCTCCACCCCACCCTATAATTGCAAATTAAAAACCCACTAAATATTGGTATGTGAACATTTCATTAACCATGGACATTTGTCCTGTTTCAAAAATATATGCATGTCTGTTGTTGCATGTGCCCTGGTCATACCTGCAAACCTGCAAACCTGATGGCCTGTTGCCATTAATCAACCCTGCATGTTGTTTGATTGTGTATTTCCGTTCAAATAATGCATGTGATATTGATATGCCCGTTGTTCAATGGTGTTAATATCTGGGTGTTTGTTTAATGGGAATACCAATGCATGCTGTTACAACTAATTTGAATGGAATAATATGCCACTAACCCAAACTAACATAACATACACACAAACCTAGAACGCTTGGGAAGGCAGGTCCCAGCGGACCCACCTCTCCCACCTCAGCAGGTGAGTGCACCTGGCACTAGTGCCCAGGCTGGACCCTCCTCCGGTGGCCCTGTGCCACCTTCGGGTGGAAGCGTTGCAGGGGATGGGGCCCATCCCCCTCTGCAAGCGTGGCCGGAGGAGCACGTCCACTCACCCTCCAAGGTGTCCAGTCTGTGGTGCGAAGGGAGATCCAAGACTCTGTTCTTGGGCCCCTACGCCAGCTTGAGGCCCGGGTGGCACAGCTTACTGGCTTGCCCGTTGTCCCGCCTGCACAGCCCCCAGCACAGCCCCATCCTGGGCTGTGAAGGAACAGTGGCAACTGCCTATGGGTAGGGATATCAGTTCCACTGTTGCCATCTGTGGGCTCATGTGTCTTGGATATCCCAACCTCCGTCCCCGTCAATTGTGTAACCCCCCTCACATGTGTCATACACCGCCCCTGTATGCGTCTTGTCTGTCTTGTCTGTTAACCTACCCAACCTACCTCCCCAGCTATACCGACTACCTCACCTGACATACCACTCTCACCTGATAAAAAAAAAGGGCACTCTGTACCCACAAAAATTACGCCCCATACATAGCTGTCCATGTTGCACACATGTCCGCTGGACATTGAAACTGTTAATTACAATTGGCTGTACAACAGGTATTAATGTTGTCCTGACACCTCTCTCAGGGGTGGAAGGTTCCAAATTCACACCAAATTGCATACAAATGCACAGCTGTTGCTGAGAAAGACATGGGCAGCTATGGGCCTCACCTACATCCTTCCTGCAAATTCCAAGCTTGTTTCCCTACTGTCTTATCCTCTTTGTGACCCCTTTTCACCACTTTCCTGTCACCCCTTTTCTTTTCTTTCAAAGAAAATAGCATGGGTGTCGCTTGTGTCTTGTGAGCTCACCGCCAGTGCGCGTGAGCTCAGCAAATGGCGCAGACCTGGTTTTAAATGCTTAAAAGTGCCTTTGGCACTTTTGATTGACAGGTCCTGTACTCATTTCGAAAGAAAAATAAATATCCACTGTCAGTCTCGAACCCAGGACCTTGGTAACACTAGTCTGTATGACCTACCACTAAGCCATGACTCTCATACAAGAACATAGTGCTAAAATATATATAACATGTAATAGTAGGAATCAATATAAAGGGAATATAGGATGTGTACTACCCAAAGCATGTCAGGTAGATTTGTAATGCCTGAATTACTGGATTCCCATACTAGTTTAGTGTTCACGGAAACAGCCCTGCTAATTGTTAGCTTGTACATAATAATGTAAGGTAATGTACATATATGAAAGTATTATATGTACACACACATATATATATATATATATATATATATATATATATATATATATATATATATATTAATACATGTGAAATATAGTGGTAGGTGTCAGTATTCACACACACTCACTACAGGGAACAGTGAAAATAAATGCAGCAACCACAATCTACAACACAGCCTGGCTCCTGTGAGACTTAATAACCCTTTTAACTGCGTAAAGGTGCCTTCAGCACTTTGATTGACAGGTCCTATACTCAGTTTGAAAGCAAAATAAATTCCTACTGTAAGTCTCAAACCCAGGACGCTGGTAACACTAGTCTGTATGACCAACCACTAAGCCATGACTCTCATACAAGAACATAGTGCTAAAATAAATATAACATGTAATAGTAGGAATCAATATCAAGGCAATATAGGATGTGTACTACCCAAAGCATGTCAGGTAGATTTTTAATGCCTGAATTACTGGATTCCCATACTACGTTAGTGTTCACAGAAACAGCCCTGCTAATTGTCAGCTTGTACATAATAATGTAAGGTAATGTACATATATGAAGGTATGTATATGTACATATATATATATATATATATATATATATATATATATATATATATATATATATATACATATATTAATACATATGAAATATAGTGGTAGGTGTCAGTATCCATACACACTCACTACAGGAAACAGTGAAGATAAATGCAGCAACCAGAATCTGCAACACAGCCTGACTCCTGTGAGACCTACTAACCCCTTTAACTGCTTAAAGGTGCCTCCAGCACTTTGATTGATAGGCCCTGTACTCAATTTGAAAGCAAAATATAAGCATACTAGTAGGCCCTACCACAAGACCATTGTAACACTAGTCTGTATGACCTACCAGTAAGCCATGACTCTCATACAGGAATATAGTGCTAAAAGAAGTGGAACATGTAATAGTAGGAATGAAGATAAAGGCAATATAGTATGTGTACTACCCAAAGCATGTCAGGCAGACTTTTACTGTCCCAATTACTGGATTCCCATACTAGTGTAGTGTTAACAGAAACAGCCCTGCTAATTGTTAGCTTGTACCCAATAATGTCAGCTAATGTACATATATGAAAGTATGTATATGTACACATATATATATATATATATATATATATATATATATATATATATATATATATAGCAATACATATGAAATATAGTTGTAGGTGTCAGTATGCATACACACTCACTACAGGGAACAGGTGAGAGAAATGCAGCAACCTGAATTTACAACACAGCATGAAGCATGAGAGGCGTACTAACCTTCACACTCACAGAACACTGTCAACAGCATACCAGCATGGTCCACGCCCTTACAATCTGAAAGGGCAACGCCTATCTCACATACCCTTTTATAGCACTGTCCTGAAATCACAGTGAGACATGCAATCAGTACACAACTGGCTGCATGCAATTAGCAAATGCTGCCTTACAATTGGTGCAGAGGCCATCACATGGACCTATGCAGATACCTACAAAAGCATCCAGTACCCACACTCCACACATGCAATACATTCATTGCACAAAACCGACAGAGAAAGAGAGAGAGACAGAGAGAGAAAAAACAGAAATAAAGACAGCCAGCAGCAAAACCAGCAGCAGCAGCAGCAAACAGCAAGCAGCAAGCAGCACCACTGACACAGCAACAGCTGCCACAAACACAGGTAATGCAAAGTAGCAGGTTAATACTGTGTTTACTGTGACACCTCCAAATGTATCATAGTTCACTATCTATAGGTATGTCCATGAGATAGGTTGTGTGTACATAGTCCTGAAATATATACATATGTAATATTGCTGTACATGTTGTCCATACTTAAAACTTCCATAGCTTAGAACACAAGGCCAGTTATGCATATGATGCAGTAGTTCCCAGGGTCAGTAGAGGTTCCTCCTCATTGGTGTGGGACCACTGTGTATGTATGGCACTGTTCAGGTACATATCCTGTAGTATGGCCAGGGATTAATATCAGTCTGTAATGTGGTGCTATGTCCTCTAGGGGTGAATGTATCACACATCCAGGGATACCATTTTGTAACAGTGATGCTATGTGTTCTGCAATGTTGAGGGTGGCCCTCACCTGGACATGTGAGATGATAGGGAGGTTACAGTCATCTGTGATAACTAATTCCACTTGTGTAGGAGAATGGGGGGGGGGTACCTGCACCTAAACTGTCTGCAACAATGTTGCCAATATCTGTGCATTTGGTGAATGTGAAGCATCTTAACACTGCTGACCACAGATGCCTTGCCTTCATGTGAATCTGCCCTGTGCTGCAGTAGCCTCCTGCTATTGTTATACAATGTGCCTGTATCTGTAGTCCACTGGACAGGATAAATAAGTGGTGTGCATACGGTCTGGGTTAGATATGTGTGTGCACAGTACATGCACTATGTGGGATGTCTGTGGTAAGCTTTTGTAAAGGGGCCAGCAGTGTGTGTTGTGGCTTCCACTGGCCCAGTGGGCTGCATGGATAGCATCACAGTCCTAACTAGTGAATAACTGTGTATTTACATGCATACATAGCAAGGTAGTGTACTGTGCTTGTGGTGTTGTTGGGATATGTATATCCAGGCTGAGTAATGTGTGTCCACATCACAGGGTTGGATGGCAACACACATACAGTATGTAGGGATGAACACCCAGAGTGTTTCAGACGTGTTGCCTGTGCAGAAATATCTGGCCATTACCTGTGCATCCCCCCACAACACACACACATGCAACATATGGCAGAAGTACTATAGCAGTACACATAGGTTCATAGGTTCATACCAGGCTATTTGCCCTAGGGCATTGATAAGCCTAGTAGAATGTGTTTGTCTTTTGCCACCCAATTAAAATTTATGCTGCTATGCCCTTTTCCGAGGTTAGTATACTGTGCCTCTGTCTAACAGTGACATAGAAGTGATACCGGGTACAACTATGATCTCCATCCACTCATCCAGATTCCTATGGAAGAGAGTCAATGAGGGACTCTGCCTAACCTGTACTGTGAGTTCATTACAGAGTGAAGGGAGCCTCTGGGTTAGGAATATGCCCTCCAGCATGTCCTATTTATGTCAGTGCTAAGGTTCAGGTCTCCTGAGCGTGTGGCTGTATGGGACTTTGATTTCCTGAGGTGCAGCATGTTCATTACTTCTGGGTTGGACATGGCTGTATATGGCAGGCACAGATTGCCTCTGAACAGGCAGTATGCCACTGAGTCCAGCTGGATTTTCTTTAACTGGGCAGCATATGGCATCTGTTTGAGCCCTTTGATCCTCTTGATGAGGTACTGTTGGGCTTTACCAGTTGCTGTAGGTGTCTGGTTAGGTACATCCCAAAAGGTGCATTGTACTCAATTATAGGCCTGATGATGGATGAGTAAAGAGGCACAATGACCTCCCCTGCCATACATGTGAATCCCTTCATGATTAGCTGGGCTATATAACATGTCTTTCAATCCACGTTGGCCATGTGGTTGACAAATGACAGATTGCTATCAAGTTTGTTCCCCAGGTCCCCAATTACGTCTTCTGTACTCAATGGCTTAACACCTATGTGGTACTTTGCCACCAATGTGGAGGTGTGGGAATCTGCGATGAATATTGATACTCCCCCTCCTTTGTTGTCTGGTCCAAGTGTTGGGGCCGACAAGAATGGTAACAGGTATAACTTGTTAGTGCTGGTGTGCTCCTGGGAAACCTGTATCTAGGTATATTCTGGTACATGTGCGTGTTACAGTAGCATGTAGCACTATACTGAGTACTGGCAGTTGTCTGTTGTCATGTTGTTTGTATAGAGTAAAAGGATTGTTCGTTTATCCTACTTCGTTTTGTGGACATTACTTGAAGAAGTGTTACCTTACATGCGTTATTGGTACCAACACCTTCTCTTTTTGTTTTGTTTGTATAGGGTGCTGTCAACATCACTGTTTGTTAAGGGAAATGTGCACCCTGCAGTGCATAGCCCCATTTGGCAAAAGCCACATCCCACCCCCACCATTGTGCACACACACTAACCCCACCCACAGTAAAACACATACTTTCCATTTGCAAGATTCAAACCCCTACCTAACTGTGTTATGACACTAGAGGCAGACACATTAGCAGAGTGTGCTATTTGCATTAGTGGGAGAAATCCTTTCTAATGCTGTACTTAGAGGGTGCTGACATCATCTGTGTTTAGAAAGAGGGATGTGCACCCTGTAGTGTGTTCTCCCAGTTGGCAAAAGGCACTTTTCCCTCACAGCATTATGCACACACACAAACCCCACTCATACATTCCCTTTGCAGGATTCAAACCCCTCTCTGACTAGAGAAAAACGCATTAGCAGAGCACGCTATATGAACTACTGGAGAATTGTAATTCAGGTAATATAGTTATAGAGTGCTGACATCATCAGTGTTTCAAAAGGGGAATCTGCATCCTGTAGTGTACTGTCACAGTTGCTAATAGGGGCATTTCCCACACACACATCAATGTGTTTGAGGTTTGCATATGTGGGGGGGGATCCAGTACTCCAGTGTGATTAGTATATGGTTCGATTGCAACAATGAGGGATATACTTCAAGTGGTGAGCATTTTGTACTCATGTTTGTGATGATCAGGTCTAGTATATCTGCCCCTCTTGTGGGAAAGTTGACTACCTGTTCCATAGCTAAAGAGTGTCTGAACTATGGGAACCCTAGAGCTTGGGTATTGTGGCTTGAGTAATGTTCACAGTCTATGTTTGGGTAGCTGACATCACCCAGTATGATGGTGTTTGCAGAGAAATCTATACTCTCCTGTGTCAGCATGAAGGCTGTGTGGGAGTCCTGAGTTTGAGAGGGTGCTGTAAGAGCTCCTCTGTGTCTCTTTCCATGTGGTCCAGGGAGGTACGTCTCAGGTTGTTCACACCAGCATGGACAATGACTGCCTCATACTTGTACTTGCTGTGGAGTGACCTGTGTGCTTGTGTTATGTGGCACATTCTATCACCCGACAGGTAGCTAAATGTGACCCTCACCTTGCTCAGTCTGGAGGGTGGGACGTCAGTCAACAGCTCATGTCAAGCATGTTCACACTCCTCATAAATGATGTGGAAACCTTCAAAGCCCCCAGGCCTGTTGAAAATATGGACCAGACTGCAGATACCTGTATAAAGGCATTCTATGGACACATTCAGGAATGCATGGATCATGCAATCACATATGAAAGCAAGACCCAATCCTCCAAAGGCAGACGTCCTGTGTGCTGGACACCAGCCATAAACAAACTATACAATAGAAGGATGAAGCCACTACATGATACAACAAACTCCCAAAATGTGAAGGCATCACTGATGAGTATTAGAAGACAACTACAGGCACTCATAAGATTGTCTAAGGCCATCTTTGAGAGAAGATTCCACAAGACACTGAGGATAATCACAAGGCTTTCTGTAGTTATGTTAGGAACCTGGGTGGTAATACCCAGATATGCTCAGAGGTAGTCCAAGATGTCACACGAAATACCAAACACACAGACATTGCCATCATCCTAGTGGACAGGTTCACTGCTACCTTCTCCCCACCACACCAAAAGGGCAAATATGTCTCCCAGCAGAGTGCTGCCCCCCCTGACATCCCAGATGCTCAGGTAAGAGCTGCCCTCTCCAAAGCAATAAACACTGCATCAATGGGACCAGACAGTGTCCCAGGCTGTGTCCTACATGAACCCCAAGAAGAGCTACACCCAGACATAACACTACTGTTCAATCCCAGCCTTACTACACGATATGTGGCCAAAGAGTGGCGTACAGCAACAGTGGTCCCTCTACATTCAGGTGGTGCCTTAACGGATCCTGGACACTATTCGCCCCATACGTCTGAATAGCTTGGTCTGCAAAGCTATGGCAAGGATCATCATGAACCTCATATATATAGATATTGGGGACCTACAGACATGTCACCATACACAGTTTGGCTTTGTTAATGGCAGATCCTGCCTCTCAAACCTGTTTGATTTCTTTGAAACAGTCACCAAGGCCACTGTCAAGAGGAAGGTGGTCTACACAGCCTACCTGGACCTTGCATAAGCCTTTGATACAATACCCCACTTGTGCATTCTAGGGAAGCTCACCAGTGTACATATTAACCCCTATGTCACTATGGATATTGCACAGTGTCTCAAGGGCAGAACACACATGGTTAGAATTGCTGGAGCCATGTCAGCCTCAAAACCAGTTACAAGTGGTGTCCCACAAGGCTCAGCCCTGGGATCTGTCATGTTCATTATATATTTATCAGAGGTACAGGCCAACATGGAAGTACTGTGGCTGAGCAAGTCGCAGATGACTGCAAACCGGACGCCATAATCAACTCTCCAGCTAACACACGCATCCTCCAAAAGGGCCTCTTGCAAACACACGACTTGTGCCACAGCCATGGCCTCAAGCTGAATGCCAAAAGCGTATAGTCATCCCTTTGTCAAACACAAAGTGACCACAAAGTACCACATATGTGTTAATCCATTAAGTGCAGATGAAGGAATTATGGACCTTGGGGTACACAGGTTGATAGCATTCTACCATTTGACAACAACATGGACAAAGTGGTTAGGAAAACATTTTATATGGGCCACATCATCATGATGGGATTCACATGTAGATCAGGGGAGGACATTGTGCCTCTTTACTCATCCCTCATCATGCCCATAATTGACTACAATGACCCTGTCGGCATGCACCTTACCAGACACCTGCAGCAACTGGAAAGACCACATACGTACCTCAACAAGAGGATCAAAGGGCTCAAACAGATGCCACATACTGACTGGTTAAAGAAACAGCAGCTCTACTCAGTGGCATACTGCCTCTTCATAGGCAATCTGTGCCTGACATATAAAGCCATGTCAAACCCTGACTTAATGGCCATGCTGCACCTCAGAATATCCAGATCCCATCAGGATACACGCTGGAAAGACTTGAACCTCAGGAGTGATATACATAGGACATGCTGGAGGGACACATTCATAACTCAGAGGCTCCCTTCATTCTGGAATATTATCCCAATAGAGGTTAGGCAGAGTCACTCAGTGACTATCTTCAAGAGTGATATTAATGACTGGATGTGACATTGTAGGTTTACCCTGGGTATCACTTATGTGTCACTGTTAGGCAGAGGCACAGTATACTAACCTTGGAAAAGGGCATAGCAAGATAGATTTACAATGCATGGTGAAAGCCACACACATTCTGGCTAGGTGTATAAATGCCCTAGGGCAGATATCCTTGTATGAACCTATGGACCTATGTATCTTGTTCACCATTGGCCCTATGTGCTGTTAATCACCAATGCAATCTCAATACTATGGTAGCATGTGCAAAGGTCAGTTGTCAGCCACCTCTATGGTACAGTTGTGGAATATGTGAGTCATGTAGTAATGTCACAGCTGCCACATGTACACAGTCAACCCTATCCCCTACCCATGGATGTACAACACATGTATGAGATGGAAACACATGGCCAAACTGTGGACTAAGCACTCTGAACCCAGTACTGGCATAACCTGTCAGGTGGCATGAAATACTACAGTGACTGCAATACCAGTCTGATGTGGACCTACACTGACAGCAATACAAGCACGGAAACACACCGGGCCATTCGTGGAGCCTAAGGATAGCATCCTGCATGACTGGCAGACACCTCTGCAGCTGGCACACAGGCATACGTTAGGCCTGCACACAGCACGCATAACACATAGCACACAAATCCTGTGTGCCAAACAAGCACAGTCTGTACAGCTATACAACACTACTGCTGCGGTTGTGTTAGGTACTTTAATTGTCCAGTACAGTGAGGACATGCTCACCAGGCTGGACAAGGTGAAGGTCACAGTGATATGCTCATGGGGCACTATGGTCCACCACATAACACAAGCATACAGGTCAGTCAGATGCATGGACACATATGACTCAGTCATTGTCCATGCCACTACAGCTGATGTGTGATGTCCCTCACTGGGATACATGATAGGGAACATGGAAGGGATCACTGAGCAAGTGACACAGGCTGGTAGAACCCTGACCTTGGTTGGCATCAGACCCTCACCAGGGATGCTGACATATTACTGAATGCTAATGAATTACTGTAGCTACAACACCCTAGCTGAATGGTTCTTAGCATGCGGTCACTGCATTGCTATGGAACAACGTCTTACCACTCCCACAACAGGTGAAAACATGCAGCACCTGTTCATCAACAACATGTAGACTATATGCCCCAGACCAGGTGTGTATCCCTCACTACTAGGCTGATAGCATCTACATCTCACACTGTATATACACATCCCACATGCAGCACCTGCACAGAAGACCACAGTCATAATGTTACCCTGTGCAAATACCATGTATTCACATGTGGCAGGCATCACACATGGTAACTATTGAAGGTCACAGGTACATATGTGTATTTGGCACACACATACATCATGTGTGCATTGCCATAACTGGTTTAATCAATGTCATGCATTATTGTGAGAGACAACCCGCACACATGGGCATTCTGTGTGGGCAAAACACACGTGACATGTCTGTAATCAAAAGCCATAAATAATTGTGATATCATTTAGAAAGGGGTATGTGCATCCTGTAGTGTGTTTTCCCAGTTGCCAAAAGGGATATTTCTTTCATACACACTTACCCTCCCTTCACACACACTTGCCACTTGTTGGATTCAAACCCCTACCTAGCTATGTTATGACACTAGAGACAGATGTATTAACAAAGCACGCTATTCGCATTCCTGGGAGGTTTTCTTTCTCCTGATATACTTATAGGGTGCTGACATCATCAGAGTTTAGAAAGGGGAATGAGCATCCTGTGGTGTGTTTTCACAGTTGCCAAAAGGGATGTTCTTTTCATACACACTTACCACCTGCTGGATTTAAACCCCTACCTAATTATGTTATGACAGTAGAGATGGATGCATTAGCGGAGTGCGCTATTTGCATTACTCGGAGATTTCCTTTCTCCTGATATACTTATAGGGTGCTGACATCATCGGTGTTTGGAAAGGGGAATGGGCATCCTGTGGTGTGTTTTCACAGTTGCCAAAAGGGATGTTCCTTTCATACACACACACTTACCCCCCTTCACACACACTTGCTGGATTCAAACCCCTACCTAACTATGTTATGACACTAGAGATGGACACATTAGCAGAGCATGCTATTTGCATTACTGAGAGTTCTCCTTTCTCCTGATTTACTTATAGGGTGCTGACATGATCAGTGTCTAGAAACGGGAATGAGCATCCTCTGGTGTGTTTTCACAGTTGCTAAGAGTAACATTTGGACTAAGTGTGTGAGCATGCCCAGTTCAGCCTTCCCATGGCATGTTGTGTGAAAGATGTCTCATTTATCTAAGTGTGTGAGCATGCCCAGTGTGAGCTTTCCATATGTTGAACTCTGCAGCCCATCACATTTGTGGATGAGTGTGACCTTCAACAAATATCTCCAGTTTATGGTTGTGTGTTCTGTGCCATGTTGTGTAGTTACTGTCCAAATGCTTTTTGTGTGAACACAACAGGGATTATACTGTGCCTGCAGGTTTTGCATGGGATACTTTGCATACAATTGTCAACATCCGTTCATACTGACCTAACACTGTAGTACTGTATAGTGTAGTGGTTCAGTACTTTCACTGTGGTGGACAGTATCCTGGGCTTTAGTCCTATCACTGCTTTACATTTCCATAGTGTGCACAACAGCCTGGTTAGGGTCCAGTTGTGCACATCTGCACAAAGGCGGTGCCTCTACGGACCCTGGTAATTACCGCCCATAAGCTTAACAAGTCTAGTCTGCAAAGCTATGGAGAGGATCATAATGGAGCTCATAAACAAAGATATAGGGGACATGCAGACATTGGACCCGTCCCAGTTTGGCTTGGTCAAGGGCAGATCATGCCTTTTGAACTTGGTCGACTTCTTCAAAACAGTCACTAAGGCCATTGCTGAGGGAAGGGCAGTCCATACAGCCTACCTTGACCTTGCAAAGGCTTTCGACACAATACCCCACTCGGGTATTGTAGAAAAACCTACCAACCTAAATGTAAACCCATATGTCACAAGATGGGTTGCAAACTGGCTTAAGGACAGGACCCACAGGGTTAGAGTTGCTGGCGCTATGTCAGACTCCAAGCCAGTCACAAGTGGTGTCCCACAGGGCTCAGTCCTTGGCCCCCTATTGTTCGTCATCTACTTCTCAGAGGTACAGGCCAACATGGGAGGACTTTGGCTGACAAGGTTTGCAGATGACTGCAAACTGGGTGCCATACTGGACAGTGCATCAGACACGGATATCCTTCAGAAGGGACTCACGGACACTGATAGCTGGTGCCAGAGCCATGGCCTGACGTTAAATGCCAAAACATGTATAGTCATACCCTTCGGGAAAAGCAAGGTAACCCCAAGCTACCATATAGGTGGCAATCCTGTAAGCACAGAGGAGGTTATCATGGACCTGGGGACCCAGGTTGACAGTGGCCTTTCTCCTGACACTCACGTTGCTAACATGGCTAGAAAGACCTTCTACATTGCCCACCTGATCAGGAAGGGATTCACATCCAGATCTAGTGAGGTCATTGTTCCCCTGTACTCTTCACTTATCAGACCAATGATCGAGTACAATGCCCCATTCTGGATGTATCTCACCCAACATCTGCAGCAATTGGAGAGACCCCAAAAGTCCCACACCAAAAGGATAAAGGGTCTCCAACATCTGTCATATGCTGCCAGATTGAAGACACTCCAGCTCTATTCAGTCACATACCGTCTGCTCAGAGGTGACATGTGCCTGACATGCAAGGCCATGTCCAACCAGGAAGTAATGGACATGCTCCACCTCAAAATCGCCAAATCCACCAGAACCACTAGGGCAAGTGACTTAAACCTTAGCAGGGATATAAGTAGGACATATTGGAGGGATAGATGTACCACTCAGAGACTCCCTATGCTGTGGAATACAATCCCGGTCCATGTGAGGCAGAGCACCTCACTGGCTCTGTTCAAGGGAATCTTTACCTGTGGATGGGAGATCATAGGTTTACCCTGGGGATCGTCTCTGTGTCACTGCTGGACAGAGGCACGACAAACTAATGGGCACAGTATTGTTTCCATATAAGGGGTGGCGTATGCCACAAAACTCTGGGCTGGGCTTATAACTGCCTTAGGGCAGATAGCCTAGTATAAACCTATGAACCTATGAACCTATCTGACCATGTTGCATTATGTTCGGATATGAACTACTTACAACAGCCTCATCCAACATCAGTAGTGTATTCCACAACATAGGTGTACATTGGCAAACACTACTGATGTGCCCTAGGCCATTTCTAATGCTAGTCAGAGAGTGTGTTTGTCCTTCGACACATTGTAAGTGTAGTTTGCCATGACATATGTCTTGTTTAGTATACTGTGCCTCTGTCTACCTGTGACATAACATTGATACCCAGGGTAAACCTACCATCTCCCATCCACTCATTAAGATTCCTGTTGAGGAGAATCAATGAGTGACTCTATGGATAACCTGTACTGGTAGTTTACTCATGCGTGGGGTGGCTTCTGTGTTATGGATAATGCAGTACAGCTTGTCCTATGTATGTCAGTGCTGGGGTTCAGGTCCCTCATGTGCATAGCTCACTGCCATTCAGATTGTACAAGGTGCAGCATGTTCATTGATTCCAGCTTGGACATGGCTTTCTACATCAGGCACAGCTTGCGTCTGGGTGGCCAGCATGGCAGTGTGTGGAGTTGCACTCTGTTTAATCAGGCAACACATTACATGTGTTCAAGCTCTTTGATACTCCTGGTGAGGTACTGTTGTGGACTTTACAGTTGATGGAGGTGTCTGCTGAGGTACACCCACAGGGGCTGTTGTGGTCATTTGTAACGCTGATGAAGGATAACTGCAGAACCACAATGACCTCCCCTTATCTAGATGTCATAACCTTCATGATTAGGTTGGTATATGGATTGTTTCTGTTAACACTACAGCCACATGTTTGTCCTATGCAGGATATCTATCACCTTGTGTACCCAGGTCCGTCATTACATGTGAAGTATGTAATGGGTTAACACCTATGTGGTAATTGGTGGTCACTTACTGTATATCCACAGAGGTTGACTATACAGTTTTCTCCATTTCACATGCTGACATGGCTATGGCACTGGTTGTCTGTTTCTATGTGGCCCTTTTGTGGGATGCTTGTGTCAGCTGGAGTGTCAGATATGTTAGGCGGTTTGTAGTCCTCTGCAAACATGTTCAGGCACAGTCCTTACATGTTGGCCTGTACCTATGGGGCATATATACCAGACAGGGAAGGTCCCAGGACCAAGCTTTGTGGGATACCTGTTATATGTGGTTTGTAGTCTGACATGGCTGCAGCATGTCTGGCCATGTCAGTTCTGTCGTTGGTCTGGTTTGCAACCCCTCTAGTGACATTGGGGTGTATATATAAGCTGGTGAGCATATCTATATGGAACACGTAGGGTATTGTATGGAAGGCTTTGCAAGGTCCAGCTACACTGTGTGGACCACATTGCCCTCATCAGTGACCTCAATCACTGTTTCAACTGAGTCACACATGTTTAGGGGCAGGGTCTGCATGTCATAAACCCACACTGGGTAGGGTTGGGTGTCAATAGATCCCCAATATCGTTATGTCTGCAGTACATGCTGTTCCTTTCCATAGCTGTGCAGACCAAGCTTCTCAGGATTCTGTGGTGGTTGTTTTTAGTATCCATTCAGGCAACAGCTTTCTTGAGAACACCCACTGTTGTTGTACACTGCTCTTTGGGTACATATCCTGTGGTAAGGCTGACATAATGTCAGGGAGGCAGCAGTCTGCTGGGAAAGATATTTGGCATTATGAGGGGGGGTTTGCACTGCACCTGTCAGGATGTATGTTGGCAATACATGTGTGTGTTTGGTATGTTGTTTGTAATATTTGTGTGATCCAGAGCATATCCAGGAATTCACAACACGCTTACTACCATCAGTTGCAGCAGCCTTGGGGTTATCCTTAGTGTCCTGTACAATTTGTATCATAATAGGTTCATAGGTTCATACTAGGCTATCCACCCTAGGGCATTTGTAAGCCTAGCCACAGTGCATGTGGCTTTTGCCACCCTTGCTATGTGAATATCATGGCCACTTATGATTTACTTAGCTGTGCCTCTGTCTGGACATGACACAGTAAAGACCCCCAGTGTACATCTACAATTATCCATCCATTTTGCTAACTTCCTGTTGAAGAGTGTCAGTGAGGGTCTCTGCCTAACATGTAGTGGTATTCTGTTCCAGGGTGTGGAGAGACTCAGGGTTAGGTATCTGTCCCTCCAGCACATCCTATTTGATTATGTGTTAAGGTTGACATCTCTGACTCACACAGCTCCGATGGCTTTGATTTTTCTGGGGTGGAGCATGTCCATTACTTCTGTGTTGGTCATGGACTTGTTCAACAGACATACAATGCCTCTGTGTTGGCAGTATGTGACTGCATTAGGCTGTGGTGTCTACAGCCAGGCAGCATATGAGATATAGTTGAGACCCTTTCTGACTCTTGCTGAGGTACCTTTGAGGTCTTTCTAACTGCTGCAGGTGCCAGGTAATGTACATCCCACATGAGGCATTGTATTACAATATGGTCTGATAGGGGAACAGTATAGGGGCACAATGACCTTTGTTGACATAGATGTGAATCCTTTCATGATACAGTGTCCAATATAGACAGTCTTCCTAGACAAATTGGCGATGTGGCTGTCACATAACAGGTGACTGTCCACTTGTGTCACTAGGTCCCTGATTACTCCTTCCACACATAATGGTTTACCACCTATGTGGTAATTTGTGTGTACCTTGTTTTGTATTTGGTGGTACATTCATACTGTCCACTGTCTTCAGGACAGTGGGGTGGGGTTCCTGTGTGTGAGAGTGTGGTCTGTAGCATGCTACAGACTGTACAGCAGTCTTGCCTACAGTTAGTTGCACATGGGTGGACTGCAATGACATAAGCATTGTCAGTTAACTGGACGTATGGCTGTCTGTGCTGAATATGGATACTCACCCTCCTTTTATGTTTTGTTACAGGTTTTGTGGCCATAACACATGATATGTGGTATTACCTGGTAGTGCTGGTGTGCTGTCACGAGGCTTGCAGCAGGTTTGTATCACTGGACAGACATCAATGTTCTCCATACTGGGGAGGGCCTCAGGAGCATGCATATTGAGGTTTACACATCTGGCATTGATCAGCATTACCCTTCTGTTTCTTTCCAGTTTTGTGTTCTATGGTGGTGGGTTGCTCTTTTCAGCCTTGACTATGGGAGGATCTCTGTAGTTTGCAAAAGCCTTAGGCAATATCCAGACGCTCATGGGTAACAGGTGCAAGCCATCCCTGGGACAGCAGCATGTCTCACTATGGAGTCACCTATTACAACTGTATCAGGCATGTTGTTTCTCCTTCTGTCCTGTGACTGTTTGGCACACCAGCTTTGTGTACTATGTGTTACATGTGCTATGTCTGGGGTTTGTTTTATTGGGTGTCTGCTTTGGAGGCTTGTGTTGGTGTTGTGTGTTTGTAATTAGGGCCTCTGGGAATGTTTTTGTGTTTATGTGTTTGGTTTACAGTCGTTGTAGGTCTATGTGGGACTGGGTTTGTGGTGTATGTGGTTACCTTGTCCTCCTGACTACTTTTGACAGTACTGATTTGGGGGTGCTCAGGCCCCGGTTTGGCTACCTGGTTGCATCTATCACATACATTTGTATTTATTGGGGTGAGTTGTTGTTGTGTGTGTACTTGGGACAGGTGTCACATTGCCACTGGATTCACAGATTCTACTTGTTTTGCCTGGCCTTAGTGGATTGTATGTGTGGACACATTTTATTGCCATACTAGTGATCACTGATTACTTCACTTTTCATGTTTGATCTATCATGTGGTAGCTTCCTCATTCTCTTCAATGGTTTAGTAATTTATGGTGTCCAGCATGCCAGATGCCTGGGTGTATGGCATTGTGTCTTGTTGTTTGTGATTGCAGACTCAAAGCACTCTTGGCTGTGTTCATGGTATGCCTGTATAACATGTTCTGCAGTGTGTCCCATATTCTGGACCTGCACAGGGCTTTTCATGGATTCCACATTGGTTTGTAGGGGTGCAAGCTATGCTTTATACATGTGTTTCACTGTGGTAGTCTGGCCAGGGACTGGGGTCGTGATGTGTAACTACAGTGTGAGTACTCTATGGTCTGGTCTTACCAGTGAGGGATACACTTCTCATCTTGACATCCGGTACACATATTTCTGATTATCACATCCAGTATGCTTACCCCTCTTGTGGAAGTGTTACATTTTGCATGTCCGTTTTGTTTGATGGATTCTGGGAAATTGTCTACACTTGTGTCAGTGCTAGTATAATACAAAGAGTATAGTGACAAACACCTCAAAAGCTGACTTCACACTTCTTTGGACTGAGATGGTATCCGTTAAGCCCACTGGGCCAGTGGAAACCACAACACACTATAGTGACTCCTTCACAGACACTTTCTACGGACATCTCCGAGATAGCATGGACCATGCAATCACAAATAAAAACATGACCCTCTCCACCAAGGGAAAGTGGCCTGTCTGGTGGACCCCAGCCATAAACAAACTGTATAACAGATGAAGGATACTAATGCAAGACAGAGCTACATCTCCTAAAGGGAAGGCAGCTGTGAGCAGCACTAGTAAAAAGCTACATTCTCTCATAAAGACATCCAAGGTCAACTTTGAGACATAAACACCAAAGACGATAAAGATAACCACACTGCCTTCTTCAGTTATATCAGACACCTGGGTAGGAACCCTCAGATATGCTCTGAGTTGGTATACAACAACATATATTTCAGTGACCTGACAGATATTGGCAACATTCTGGCAGACAGGTTCAGTGCAATTTTCCCCCTCCCTCACCCCCAACAGAAGATAGTTATCACAGATGAATGTAACCTCACAGTCATCTCAGATGTCCATGTGAGAGCCGCACTCAGCAAAGACAAGAACACAGCATCAATGGGACCTGATGGTATCCCCAGTTGCATGCTATGTGAACTCCAGAAGGAGCTAAACCCGTATATACAAATGCTATTTAACCTTAGCCTTGCTACAGGATATGTACCTGAACTGGCGTACAGCAACAGTGGTCCGACTCCACAAAGGAGATGCCTCCACAGACCCTGGGAACTACCACCACACAAGCTTAACCAGCCTTGTCTGCAAAGCTATGGAAAGAGTCATTATGGAGCTCTTAAACAGAGACATTGGTGACCTACAGACCCTTGATCCCATCCAGTTCAGCTTTGTACAGGGCAGATCCTGCCTTTTGCACCTAGTTGACTATTTTGATACTGTCAGTAGGGCCATTGATGAGGGCTACGCGGTCCACACAGCCTACCTGCACTTGGCTAGGGCCTTTGACACAATACCCCATGCAGGCATCATAGACAAGCTCAACAGCTGAAATATAACATCATATGTCACAGGATAGTTTGCAAAATGGCTAAGAAACAGAACCCATAAAGTCGACATTGCAGGTGCCTTGTCAGATTCAAAGACAGTCACAAGTGGTGTCCCACAAAGATCTGTCCTGTGACCCCTCTTATTTGGCATTTACTTTTCAGATGTGAAAGCAAACATAGGAGGGTTGTGGCTGACAAAGTTTGCAGATGACTGCAACCTAGGCACCATAAGTGAATACATCAGCCAGCACACACATCCTACAGAATGCCGTCGCAAAGACAGATAGCTGGTGCCGGAATCATGGCCTGAAACTGACTGCAACTGATGTGTAGTCATCCCCTTTGGGAGGAACAAAGTACCCACAAATCAATACATAGACAGCAACCCACTGAGCACAGAATACAAATCAGACACCTGGGGACACATGTAGATAGTGACATCTCGTTTGACACCCATGTTGCCAAAGTGGTTAGAAAGACTTTCTATCTTGCCCACCTTATCATGAAGGGTTTTCCACCCAGATCACAGGAGGTCATTGTACCACTATACTTCTCCCTTATCAGGCCCATGATTGAATACAAAGCCCCATTTGGTATGTACCTCACCCAGCACTTGCAACAGCTGGAGAGACCCCAAAAGTACCTTACCAAGGAGATCAGGGGTCTACAACACATGTCATATGCTTCCAGACTAAAGGAAATCCAGCTTTATTCAGTGGCATACCGCATACTTACAGGTGACCTATGCCTGACATACAAGACCATGTCCAATCAGGATGTGGTGGACATGCTCCACTGCAAGCAATCCAACTCCACCAGAACCATGGGAGCTAAAGATTTGAACCTCAGCACATACATGTATAGGACATGCTGGAGGGACAGAGTCATAACTCAGAGGCTTCTCACACTCTAGCAGAGTATCCCAGTTCATGTTAGACAGAGTCCCTCACTGACTCTCTTCAAGAGAAGTCTGGACAACTGGATGTGGGATTGTAGTTTTATCCCAGGGGTCCTCCCTGTGTCACTACTAGACAGAGGCACAGTCAAGGTATTCAATTATGTACGGGAGTCATAATGTGTCACTACTAAGTGAGAGGCACAATATTCGGAATCTATTCTGTACACTTATTACCACTATAAGGGGTGGCAATAGCCACATCACTATGGCTAGGCTTATAAATGCACTAGGGCAGATAGCCTAGTAGTAAACTATGAAACTATGAAACAATGGTGTATGTGTAGGTATTGTCAGTCAAGCAATATAATGTGATTTGGGGGGCTTGATATGTTCCTGTCTTCCAACAGTTTTTTGTCTATTCCTTCTAGCATGTCAAGGGATCAGTTGCTAGTGTCCTCTCCTGCTCAGCTGGTGAACCTGGGAATATTGAGGCAATGTTACAATTGACTCATGTACACAGACAACCCTCTCCTTCTCCCACAAAACACAAATGCATGCAAGAGATGCAACTATATAGCCAAACTGGAGGCTGAGCTCTCTCAACATAGGACTGGCAGGACCAGAGAGGAGGAGAAGGTGACCACACACACTACAAACCCAGTCTCACATAGCACTATCACAACTTCAAATCATACATATAAACACACAAAGACATACTCGGAGCCTCTGATCACAGATCTACCATAACAGCAGAGGCCACCAAAGCTGACACCCAAACAACTGCCTCCACAGGGCACAGCACATGCAACACATAGACCACAGAGTCAGTGTGCCAAACATTCACAGCCCTTAAGGCCAAACACAATGCCAGACACACCCATCATAGGTGACTCCATCGTCAGACACACTGACGTCCCGCTCACCAGATTGAGTAAGGAGAAGGTCACAGTAAGCTGCCTATTGGGCGCTGGAATCCACCACATAATGCAAGCACTCAGGTCACTCAACTGCAAGTACAAGTATGACTCAGTCATTGTCCATGCTGGTGTGAACGACCTGAGATGTACCTCCCTGGACTACATGAACAGAGACATAGAGGAGCTCTCTGATTATGTAGCCCAGGCAGGTATGACCCTGACCTTGAGCAGTATGCTACCTTCACCAAGAATGATGCCACAATACAGAGACAAGATGACCAGCTGTAATAATTGGCTTAATCTATGGTGTCATTCAAAGGGGATCCAATGTCCATCTGCCTGGGATGACATGCTGGACAAGCCACGCTGATTCGCAGGGGATGGCTTGCACCTGTCACCCCTGGGCTTCCGGAATTTGGCTAGGGCTCTTGCCACCCCCATTGTGCCTTTTTTAGGCAAGGCTTGGATTCTAAACCTACCACCCTAGAACACAAAAAAGGAAATAAACTAAGGGTAATGCTGCTCAATGCCAGACGTCTCAACCTCAAGATGCACGCACTCAAAGCCCTTCTCAGTATGGAGAACATTGATGTCTGTGCTGTGACTGTAACCTGGTTCAGGGCTCCTGACAGCATCCCGGCAGTATCAGGTGTTACCTCATATCATGCGTTCTGGCCCCGAAATCCAGACGACACCAAGGAAGGAGGGTGGGTGTCCATATTCATCAAGGACACCCTCACCTCAAGGTTGGTGGCAACACACGATGCATCGGAGGCCATCCAGGTGCAATTAACTGTAGGCAAGGCTGCTCGGCAGTTTGTAGCAGGTTACAGGCCACCCTCTCAAACTCAGGAACCTCACACAGCTTTCCTGAAAACACTGGAGGGGATAAATGTATCTCCAAACACCATCATACTGGGTGATTTCAACTATCCAAATATAGACTGGGATCACTACTCAAGCCCCAACACTCTAGCCCAAAGGTTCCTAGAGTTCATAACCTCATATGCCATGGAACAACTAGTCACCATCCCCACGAGAGGAGACAACATACTAGATCACATCATCACGTACATGGGGTCACAATGTTCAACAGCAGAAATATACCCATCATTGGTGAGATCAGATCATAAACTAATCTCACTGGAAGTCCACATCCCGCCCCCACCCCAGATAAAAAAGACCACCGTGAAGAACTTCTCAAAAGCCGACTTCACACTTCTAAAGACTGGTGTGGTCTCTTTCAAGGCCCCCAAGCCAGCGGAAACCATTACCCAAGCCGCTGAATCACTTACAAATGCCTTCTACCAGCACCTCCAGGACTGCATGGATCAGGCAATCCCACACAAAACAGAGACTCTTTGTACCAAAGGCATGCGTGCAGTCTGGTGGACCCCAGCCATAAACAAGCTCTACATCAGAAGGAAGAAGCTACTACAAGATAGAGCAAAATCCGTAGAAGGGAAGACACCCCTGCTCATTATAAGTAAAGAACTGAGATCTCCAGTAAAATCATCCAGGGCACATTTTGAGAGAAAACTCGCTAGGGACTCAGAAGACAATCATGAGGCCTTTTTTAGCTATGTTGGCAACCTGGGAGGTGACTCCCAGATATGCTCAGAATTAGTTGATAATGATGTAAAAATCACTGAACCTACAGACATTGCCAACATACTGGCTGACAGGTTCAGTGCAGATCCCCCCCCCCAAAGGGAGGGATATCTATACCAGGGGATTGTAGCCCCCCAAACATCTCAAATGCTCAGGTGAGAACTGCTCTATCCAAGGCGAGAAACACAGCATCCATGGGACCAGATGGTGTCCCCGGTTGTGTGCTCCATGAACTCAATGAGGAATTAAACCCGCAGTTAGGGCAGCTGTTTAATCTTAGCCTCACCTCAGGATACGTACCCAAGGTGTGGCATACGGCAACGGTGGTCCCACTTCACAAAGGAGGTGCCTCCACCGACCCTGGACACTACCGTCCCATCAGCTTGACCAGCCTGGTCTGCAAAGCTATGGAGAGGATCATAATGGAACTCATAAATGAAGACATAGGGGACTTGCATACTTTGGATCCAACCCAGTTTGGCTTTGTCAAGGGCGATCATGCCTTTTAAACTTGGTTGACTTTTTCAGAACAGTCACCAAGGCCATTGACAAGGGCAAGGCAGTCCACACAGCCTACCTTGACCTGGCAAAGGCTTTCGATACAATACCCCACTCGGGTATCATTGACAAACTCAGCAGCTTAAATGTAGACCCATACATCACAAGATGGGTTACAAACTGGTAAGTGACAGAACCCACAGGGTCAAGGTTGTTGGCGCCATGTCACACTCCAAGCCTGTCACAAGTGGTGTCCCACAAGCCTCAGTCCTGGGCCCACTTTTGTTCGGCATCTACTTTTCAGTAGTACAAGCAAACACAGGAGGATTATGACTGACAAAGTTTGCAGATGACTGCTAACTGGGGACCATAGTTGGAAACCCATCTGACGCAGACATCCTTCAGACGGGTCTCATAGAAATGGATAACTGGTGCCAGAGCCATGGCCTAAAGTTAAACTCTAAACAATGCATAGTCATACCCTTCGGGAAGAACAAGGTTACCCCTAGTTCCCATATATGTGTTACTCCTCTAAGCACAGGAGAGGTTATCAGGGATCTGGGCACCCAGGTTGACAGTAACCTTTCGTTTGATACTCACGTTGCCAAAGTAGTTAGGAAGACCTTCTACATTGCCCACCTGATCATGCAGGGATTCACATCTAGATCAAGGGAGGTCATTGTTCCCCTGTACTCATCACTCATCAGACCAATGATTGAGTACAATGCCCCATTCGGAATGTATCTGACCCGACACCTGCAGCAATTGGACAGGCCCCAAACATTCCTCACCAGTAGGATAAAAGGTCTCAAATGTATGTCTTATGCTGCCTGACTGAAGGAACCCCAGCTCTATTCAGTCACCTACCGTCTGCTCAGAGATGGCCTGTGCCTGACATACTAGGCCATGTCCAACCCGGAATTAATGAACATGCTTCACCTCCAAACCTCTAAATCCATCTGAGCTACAATTGGGCGTGCTGGAGGGACAGATTCATCACCCAGAGACTCCCTATGCTGTGGAACATCATCCTGGTACATGTGAGGCTGGGCACCTCATTGGCTTTGTTCGAGAGAAATCATGACCAATGGATGGGAGATCGCAGGTATACCCCAGGGATAACATCAGTGTCACTGCTTGACAGAGGCACAGCAAAATAATGGGCATATTATCCTTAGAACTGAAGGGGTGGCGGAAGCCACAAAACTCTGGGCTAGGCTTATATATGCCCTAGGGCAGATAGCCTAGTATGAACCTATGAACCTATGAACATAGGCCTGGTGCAGTTCCTGCTATTAGGACAGTGGTCTGCAGCAAGCTATTTAGTAGTAGGCAGTTTTAGCAATTGGTATTTGACCATGGCTAATCCATGTTCCTTCTTGTTGTGGTACCAACATGGGGTGTGGTTATCCATGACATTTATTGCTAGTCACCCTCGTTTTGTAGCTTGTTCCATGTTTTTGCACATGTACATCCCTGTATGAGGTGTGACCTGGTAGTGTTAGGGTGCTGGTGTGGGCTTTGACCCAGTTGTCTATTACAGCACTGATATCTACATCCTCTATACTGTGTGCGTTTACACTGCACACATCTTGCTGTTTATACTTCTGGCATTGGGTAGCATTACATCTAGGTTCCTATCCCTTGTGGTACCTATGAATGTGGGTTTGTGTTTTTGTGGTTTGTGATTGGTGAGGGTGGATGTTAGTCAGGGTCCTCAGGTGTGCATATGGTACATGGTATTACATTACTTGACACATGGCATTCATGCCTCAGGTGGTGCTGCAGGGCTGCCTCTGTCGGATGCACATACTACACTCCCTGTACATGTTTGGAAGCAGGTTGTGTCATGTTAGGCATCTCTGTTACTATATGAGTGAGTCAGAGCGGGTATCAGTCCCAGTGTTCCTACTGACCAAGTGTATGTGCTATGCGTTGCCTCTTTGCCAAGGCCAGGGCATACTGGGCACGCCTCCTTCTGCCTACTGGGGCAAGGTCAGGTTGTTCCTCCTCCGAGTCACCCTCTGCCTGTGGTGGCCTTGGCAATGGTGGGGATATGTTTGGCCCAGCCCTATGCTGGTCCTGCTGCAGCTGTTTCCGCAGGATCATATTATGTAGCATAGCACATATCATGATCATTTGGGTACATGTAGTTGGTGTGTACTGCAAGGCTCCACCAGATGTGTCCAGACACTGGAACTGTGACTTGAGCAGCCCAAACACACGCTCTATGACATTACGTGTTTGTGCGTGTGCCTCATTATGGCGTTCCTGTTCAGGTGTGTGTGCATTTCTGATGGGTGTCATCAGCCACGGCTCAAGTGCATAACCTGCATCCCCCACTAGGTGTCCGTGTGGGAAGTCCCCACTGGCAAATGATTGGTACAGCTGCGTCAGATGCCAGATGTGGGAATCATGGTAGCTCCCAGGACAGCCAGCACACACATTCATTATTATGCCCTGGGCATCACACACGACCTGGCAGTTGATGGAGGGGAAGCCCTTGTGGTTCATGTAGGCTCTACCCCGCTCACCGGCTGGTGCTTTGATGCGTATGTGTGTGCAGTCTATTGCACCCAGTACCTCAGGGTATCCCGCTATTTGCTGGAAGAGACGCATATTGCTGGCCACAACCTCACGGGCATTGGGGAAATATACATGATCACCGACATGTGCTGACATGGCATCCAGGAACTGGTGCAGTACCCTGGAGGCTGATGCCTGTGATATCCCCATCATATCACCAGTTTGGTCTCTGGAAGGTACCTGTTGCTAGTATTCTTAGGCCAACACATACCTTGGTTTCCACTGGGATGGGTTCCCCTCTGTTGGTTCTGTGTGTGAGGCGTGGCCTGCACAGCTCAACAATTTGCTGCAGAAGGTCTCTGTCCACTCTGTAGCGCTCTACTATCTCCAGCTCATGTAACCCATGGTAGGTGACCCTGGGCCTGTATACTCTTCTCCTTCTCCTCACTCTGGGTTGTCTGTCAGCATCTGCATTGTCACCACCCTCAGCAATTCGCCTATGCCTGATTATAACAGCTATGGCAGCCCCTAGCATTTCTGCTCTGAGTTCAGCTTTTTTCAGTTTTCAATTCTGATAGCTTACTTTCTTGCAGTATCTCTTCTGAGAAACACCCTGCACTGCTCTTTGCAGTGTTTTAAGTGCTGGGTTGGGCTTCTAGTCTGCCTGTGTAATTGCCTGCTTCCAAGTGTTTCCAGCAATTAACTCCAGCAGTATCCTCTGGCAGTTTCCCTGTATTTTGGTTGTTTCTTGTTTCCTCTCTGTTTCCTCAGGGGGAGCAATGTGCACACCAGCTGAAGCATGCTCACAGTTGCTTAAACGTGCGCACACATCCTTACACGGTGTGAACTTGGCTGATTCATGTTAAAACGCGTGCACACAGCCTTACACACATGCACGCCCGCGCAAACCATTGTAAACGGTTTGCAACATGCTCCCACATGTTGAACCTGCCTTACACGCGCGCACACGTGCGCATGCACGTATATCAAGAAAGTTTGAGTGTAGGGATAGTGTGCACCCTCTATTTCTTGACTTTCCTAGTGTTCTGTTGGGACACACCTCTCTCCCTGATGTCTGTCTGTCATCTGTCACCTTACATTGCCCTCCAATGTGATACATTTATTTCTATCATTCCCCCCCATAATGTCACCTACCTCTTACTCTGTTCCTCCCCCTTCTGTAACTCTTACACTACTCAGAAAGTGCTCATTACCTATGTGGCAGTGTGATTCAGTATTGTAACCCTCATTTACATAGGATTGCCTAGTAATGCTTAGTTACATATCTTACACGGAGCTTCCCCCCTTGACAACCACTACACGGAGGCCATATTGTTTTTGGTCTGCTAGTCCCTCCATTGACATTCCATGTAATACATAAACCCACAATTGTGGGCTTATAAACTTCGGTTTTCAGTTTTAGGCAGCGCACCCCATTTGCGCGGGTGTGCGCTGCAGTTAAACATCATAATCCCACGAAAAAAAAACGTTATTTAAAATATTTTTGCAACACTTTTTCATGCCAATGGCCACATATTTGGCCATTGGCATGCTAAATGAAACATATGCACCCTTTATTTGGAGCTGACATAGCTCCGTTTTCAATTTTGCAGAAATGTACTCAGTTGTCAGCTGAGTACATTTCTGCAGCTAACACGTCCGTTACACGGACTGGTTTGGGTTTCTTGGATCGCTAAAATACCTCATTTGCATATCTTTGAGCTGCAAATGAGGTATTGAGCATTTCCACGCCCAGTCCGTGTAAGAGAAGTGTTAGCTGTCTCTTACACGGAGGTTTGGGCTGTTCCTGGATCGGGAGGCTTACACGGAGGCTTACACTACTCTTAAACTCCGTGTAAGCCTTTCTGAATCTGGCCCCATATGTTTATTAAGTTATTAATATAACTATGAACATATGCCATGCATTCTTAAGAGTCTGTCATACCAATTATTGGTCTGAGGAGCTATTCACAGCCTCTTTGGTGACTGAGCATGTGACATGATATTCTACAATACATCCAAGTGGGCAATGCCCAAGCTATTTACAGAAGTATGATGTTCCTGCTCACATGTATATTTTATTACTTAAGTATAAGTATCTGCAGATTGGGAGGCAGACAGCAGATATCATTGACATTGTTTGCAGCATTATATAAACTTTCACTTGATACCATGAAGTACCATGTAATCACCTTCTGGTGTTTCAGTTGTTAGTGTATTTCTTAACATATGGCTAACATCCATAATACTTCCAGGGAAAAAAATCATTTTGTGTGCCACCAAGTACCCCATCCATTGGAGTAATCGTTCATGACCGCTCTGATGACTGGGCATATGAAATGCTGTGTCACAATCTGTTCAAGAAGACAATGCCTGAGATATGTACAGAAATGTGATATTTATGTTCATATACATATTTTATTACTGAACAAGTATAACTGTCTGGATACTGTTAGTGGCCATATAGTAGCTATTAGTGACAACTTTTGCATTTATATGTAAGCTTTCATTTGATACCATGAAGTACCATGGAATCACATTCTGGTTTGAGTTATTGATATAACTATTAAAATATTCCATATAATCATAATATTTCCAGGGGGAAAAATCACATTTATTGTGGTACCAAGTATCCCCACTGATCTGGGGAGGTATTTATTACCTCTGTAGGATTGGATTTGTGAAATAACGACTCACAATCTGTCCAAATGGGCAATGCTGGAGATATTTACACAAATATGATATATGCTCATATACATATTTTATTGCTGAGCAATTAGAAATATCTGCAGACTGGTGGTAGGCAGACAGCAGGTATCAATAACATATTTTGCAGCTTTATTTAAGCTTTCATTTGATGCCATGAAGCACTGTGGACATGTGTATACACACACACACACACATATATATATATATATATATATATATATATATATATATATATATATATATATAAGACATTATGGCAGCAGTGTAAAACTATCCATACCTCTCACTCAACTGTACAGATTTTCACAGAATGTCCACATTTTTGCTTCATATTTTTGGTCTGTTTTTCATACAATTGTGGTTTTCTGGCAAATTAGTGGCAAATCATTAAGGAATGATGTTAAAAGATAATGACAGACATTTCAGTTTCAGACGTCATACCCTTCAGAAAATTTGTGCTAATGCAAAACCTGTTAACCTTCTAAGTTTGTAAGAGCAATATTTAAAAACTGTCTCTATTTTGGCCCCTTGTCCCACTTTTATTTATGGCTTTGTCCAGATTTCCTGCTCTAAGAGATTGAAAGGTATGAAACCATTATCTACACTATATGTAATAATGAGATAGACTCAGGTGTATCGACATTTGGCATTTGGTTATGGAGAACAAATTCAGTATTTAAGTGCATATCTGTTGTCATTTGCTCAGTCATACACTACACGAGAGGTATGGAATTGTTCCATAACGACATCTTTCCTCAGGTCCATCAGGAAGTAATCAAAGTCTGCATTCATTGAATGCACTCCATTATGCTTGTATAGTCCAAGCAATGCTACAGTTATGTGTGGGTGCCTGCATACTGACCATCTAAATGCCAACATCAGTCCCTTCATGTAGCCATTGGTCAGCATCTGCATTCTTTCTGCTGCTTTGTGTTTTACAACACTCTTCCATACATGGTATTGTATGATTTCTGACTGAGTGAAAGTAGGAACTGGCCACTGTGATGCCCCTGCACTGGCCCAGTAATCAAGGAGTCTCAATACTCACCACTGGCAACAGTGGGGGATGTACACACTGGGAGGATGGCAAGTACACACACAGTAAAGTGCAATTTCCCTTAATAGCACACAGAAACCACAGTCAGTCTAGGCCTGATTTCTGCCTCTTTCTCCAGATCTCCAATAAGACCCCCCACTGGCACAGCTATAGAGCTGAGTCCTTAGCCAAGGTTCCAAGCCAAGTCCCCAACACTCTCTCTGTCCAACCAGCGCTTTGTGTCCCTGCCCAAGTAGCTGGCATACACACTCTTGGAGATTTGTTTCACACACACACAACTGGGAAAGGCTGGCACAGGTTTACTAGCTATGCCCCCTTCTGCCCAGACTATAAGGTAGTTACCATTACCATCAGAACCCCTTATCAGCTACTTTAATGCCCTTAAGAAAGGGTGTCCAGTCCTACTGTGTAATGTTACTATTAATCCAAATGGTAGTTTGACCAAGGGCCAGGCTATTAGGAGTAGCCTGTGCAGTGTCACCAAATAAGAAATGCAAGTACTCTCAGAACTGAAATATCTCTAAACAGACCAGCCACAACTGAATGGTTTAAATATATTTAATAATAAATAATAAAAGAATAAAACAGTACCCAATAAGCAATCAGTTACATCAGAGATCGAAATCACAGGAATTTTTTAAAACAACATTGCAGGGTAGTTTCAAATAAATACAAAAAAAAAAATCTAATCTATACTTTACTATATTCCTATCTGAATCTGAAAGAGTTACTATGCCCTAAAAACATGCTTACACAGCAACAAGCAGGCAGAAGTGGTGAGTGGATGTTCTTGTTAGGTCAAAGACAAAATACAAAATGCCATGTTACTCTCTCTCAGAGAATTCTTAAATTAATGTCAAATATTACTGCTGGGATACTTGCAGCATGACATGATAAACCCCCACTGCAGCTGGTATCATTTAACATCTATCTGTGAAAATACATACCCCTCAGATGTTTGCAACTGCTAGAAGACATAAAACAATAAAACACTTACAAAACAACACTGAGAGTCCCTTAGTCTCCTGTTGACTCAAACTGAAAGATAATATCCCTTTTTATGGCCCTTCAATAAAGTACTTCAGTCTCAACTATTCTTAAGTTTGCAAGCTAATCTCCTGTTAAAATACATACATCTAAACAATTTCAATAATGTATTAAAATATCTCTCCCGCGCAAATGTCTATGCAATAGGACAGTGATTTTCAACCTCTTTCATCTCATGGCACACATACACCCCTATTACAAAAATCTTGTGGCACACCAAAAAATATATATTACAATTTTTGCTGAAGTGACAAAACAAATAGGTATAATTTTGATTGATTTAAGAAGTCTTTTCCTCTTGTTTTACTTGCCTTTAATATTTAATGATATATCCAAGCTTGACTTTGTTGTGTTTTGTGCAAGGTCGGATTTAGGACAGGCATACTAAGTCATCTTCCAGGGTTTCCAGCCACAGTCTATTCTTGTTCTTTGTGGAAAAGCTTGATTTGCACAAATACGACATGGAGAAAGGAAGAAGTGTTTGTTAGCTCAAACATTTCTACTGCATTCTCTCTTCTGATTATTTCTTCCCAAAGCAAAGCATTAATTTTATCGGTGGAAGAAATAATATTTTCATGCTCACCTTGCACACTTTTATCAGATGTGTTCAAAGATTGAAATAATTCAGCAAGAAATGTAACCTTATTACACCAAACCTCTTCACTGAGAAAATGTGCTGAGATTGTTGAGTTGTCAGAAAAGTTACAACTTCCTCCTTTAGTTCATAAAATCTTGACAGGCAGTTATCTCATGGTCGAGTTCTAACTTGCGCATTAGCAAGTGTGTGTGAGAAGCTTCCATTCAGGAACATAGTGCTGCACGTAATCTTGAATTTAACGGCCTGCTTTTTGTATAATAATTGACGATTGTGACAGTCTCATCTAGTACTTTTTTCAGCTCAGGTACCAATGATTTTGACGTTAGTACTTCTCTGTGGAGGAAAGAAGGAGTAAAAGTAATTCTAGGATTTTTTTTTTAGCCAGTGTAACAAATCCTTTTATAATTCCTGACACAGAGCGGGCACCATCCGTACAAATACGGATGCAGAAATCCCAAGACAAGCTATGTTATGAAAAGTAATTAACAACATTAAAAATATCTTGGCCCCTCATTGTTTTTGGGAGTGGTTTATAAAATAAAAACTGTTCAATAATCTCTTCTTTATAAATAAATCTGCTGCATGCTAGAAGCTGAGCTTTGACAGTCACATCAGTTGATTCATCCAGCTGAATAGCAAAGATATCTACTTCTTTAATGTGAGATAGCACTTGTAACTCAACATCTTGGGACAAATCCTGAATATGGCAACTAATGGTGTTATCTGACACTGGAATTTTTAAAACCTCCTTTTCATGTTCTTTGCCAAACATGACATTTATAATTTTCAGGCATGCTGGTAAAATTACAGGTTCTGCAATTGTGTGAGATTTCATTTGTTTAGCAACAATCTTTGCGATTGCGTAACACCGTAACTTGCTTCTCGGGCTTTTTCTGATACCTTTACAAATTTAGTCCAACTTTTTGCTTGATTAGTGTTATCCAGTACAAGTCTTTTAAAATATTCAACTGGCTTTTTGCACAACTGAGAATGTTTAGTTTGCAAATGTCTTTTTAATTTACCTGGAACCATAGCTTCATTTGCTAATTTTTCGCCACAGGTTACACATATGGGATGTGGTGGATTGTCTACACTTGATATATAGCCAAATGACTAATCTTCATCGTAATGGTGAACAATACTTTTTAATTCAGCTTTAAAAGAACCAGTGCCAATTAAGGTACTAGACAATGTATCAGTTGCTGATATGCTGGGGCTGGCCAAAACAGCACTCTATGTACTCAAAATCTTTTCCTCTTGTTTTACTTGTATTTAATATTTAATGAGAAATCTGAGCTTGACATTGGTTTAGAATGTATTTTGTGCGAGGTCGAATTTTGAACTGGCAAGTTAGGTCATCTTCCAAGGTTTCCAGCCATGATCTATTCTTGTTCTTTGTGGAAAAACTTGATTCACCAAATATGGCATGGAGAAAGGAAGAAGTGCTTGTTAGCTCAAGCAGTTCTACTGCATTCTGTCTTCTGATTCTTTCTTCCCAAAGCATTAGTTTTTCTTGAAAGTATTATTTTTATCTGTGGAAGTAAGAATATTTTCAAGCTCTCCTTGCATGCTTTTATTAAGTGTATTCAAAGATTGAAATAATTCAGCAAGAAATGTGACCTTATTGCACCAAACTTCATCACTGAGAGAAATGTGCTGAGTGTTGAGCTGTCAGAAAAGTTAGAACTTCCTCCTTTAGTTCATAAAATCTTGATAGAACTCGACCACGAGATAACCACCTAATTTCTGTATGCAGTAGCAACCGCATGTGAGAAGCTTCCATTCAGGAACATAGTGCTGCACGTAATCTTGAATTTAACGGCCTGCTTTTTGTATAATAATTGACAATTGTGACAGTCTCGTCTAGTACTTTTTTCAACTCAGGTACCAATGATTTTGACGTTAGTACTTCTCTGTGGAGGAAAGAAGGAGTAAAAGTAATTCTAGGATTCTTTTTTTGAGCCAGTGTAACAAATCCTTTTATATTTCCTGACATGGAGCAGGCACCATCTGTACAAATGTTGTGTCTTTCGGCTTTTCCTGGTTAGGGGTAGCCACAGCGGAACTCCGGTCCACTAATGATTGGCAGTAGACTTTTACGTGCCGAGTTGCCGGCCCTGACGCACAACCTTCAATGAAGGTATGCCCATTCATGCATATCTCTACACAGAAGACGCTATAGCTGAGAATCGGACAACATCTTACTGTGAGGCGACAACGCTACCGCAGCACCACCACAGCACAAATACTGATACAGAAATCTCAAGACAAGCTATGTTATGACAAGTAATTAACAACATCAAAAATATCTTGGCCCCTCATTGTTTCTGGGAGTGCTTGACAAAATAAAACTGTTGTATAATCTCTTCTTTATAATTAAATCTACTGAATGCTAGAAGCTGAGCCAGTCACATCAGTTGATTCTTCCAGAATGAATAGTAAACATATCTAATTCTTTAATGTGAGTGAGATACCATTTGCAACTCAACATCTTGAGACAAATCCTGAGTACGTCGACAAATGGTGTTATTTGACATTGTAATGTTTAAAGCAGCCTTTGTGTGTTATTCGCCAAACATGATATTTACAATTTTACAACATGTTGGCCAAATTACAGATTCTGCAATTGTGTCAGAATTTTTTATCAACAATTTTTGCAATTGCATAATAAGTTGTTTCTTGGGCTTTTTCTGATATTGTTACAAATTTAGTCCATCTTTTTGTTTGATTACTGTTATCCATTCAAGCCTTCTAAAATATTCAACTGTCTTTTTGAACAATTGAGATTGGCTAGTTTGCAAATGTCTGTTTAATTTACTTGGAACCATAGCTTCCTTTATTAATTTTTCACTACAAATTACACATGTGGGACATAGTGTATTGTCTTCACTGGATATAAAGCTGAATGACAAATAATCTTCATCATAATGGTGAACCATAGTTTTTAATTTAGCTGTAAATTTAAAAGAACCAGTGCCAATTAAGGTACTAGACAAGGTATCAGTTGCTGATATGCTGGGGCTGGGCAAAGCAGCACTCGATGTACTTAAAATCTTTTCCTCTTGTTTTAGTTGAATTTAATACTTAATGAGAAATCTGAGCTTGACGTTGTTTTAGAATGTGTTTTGTGCGAGGTCGAATTTTGGACAGGCATACTCTTAAGCCGTCTTCCAGGGTTTCCAGCCAAGATCTGTTCTTGTTCTTAATATTATTCATTGCGGAAAAGCTTGATTCACACAAATAAGACGTGAAGAAAGGAAGAAGTGCTTCTATTGCTTTTTTTGTAATAGTGGGAAATTCACTTTTAAGAGCTAGCCAAAATGAGGTAGTATCTGTTGTTGAATGTTTAAGTTTTAATCCTCTGCCATTTCTTATGTCTGTTAGCTCGTCCTCTTCTGTAATATTTAAATTTTCCAATTTGCATGCACTTAAGATGAACGGATCTCTTATCCAATCCAAGGATGACATATCAACTGAGGGAAAATATTTTTCAATATTTGTACAAAGTAAGCTTAAAGTTTGTAAAATTAGATCTACAAGATCGCCATCCAGTATGCACCTTTTTGTTAGCTCAAACACTTCAACTGCATTCTCTCTTCTGATTCTTTCTTCCCAAAGCAATAGCTTTTCTTTGAAAGCATTAATTTTATCGGTAGAAGTAAGAATATTTTCTCACTCTCCTTGCATACTTGCATTAAGTGTGTTCAAATATTGAAATAAATCAACAAGAAATGCAACCTTATTGCACCAAAGCTCATAAATGAGAAAATGTGCTAACTGAGATTGTTGAGTTGTCAAAAAAGTTAGAACTTCCTCCTTTAGTTCATAAAATCTTGATAGAACTCGACCACGAGATAGCCACCTAACTTCTGTATGCAGTAACAACTGCGTGTAAGAAGCTTCCATTGAGAACATAGTGTGGCAAACAATCTCGACTTTAATGGCCTGCTTTTTATATAATTGACAGTTGTGACAGTCTCGTCTAGTACCTTTTTCAGCTCGGGTACCAAAGATTTTGACGCTAGTACTTCTCTGTGCAGGAAACAATGAGTAAAAGTAATTCTGGGATTCTTTTTTTGAGCCAGTGTAACAAATCCTTTTACACTTCCTGACGTAAAACGGGCACCATCCATACAAATACTGATGCAGGAATCCCAAGACAAGTTATGACAACTGAAGTAATTATCAACAACATCAAAAATATCTTGACCCCCCGTTGTTTCTGGGAGTGGTTTACAAAATAGAAACTGTTCAATAATCTCTTCTTTATAAATAAATCTGCTGAATGCTAGAAGTTGAGCTTTGCCAGTCACATCAGTTGATTCATCCAGCTGAATAGCAAACATATCTACTTCTTTAATGTGAGATATCACTTGTAACTCAACATCTTGGGACAAATCCTGAATAGATCGACAAATGGTGTTATCTGACACTGGAATTTTTAAAACCTCCTTTTCATGTTCTTCACCAAACATGATATTTACAATTTACCGACATGTGGGTAAAATTACAGATTCTGCAATTTTGTGAGACTTCATTTGTTTAGCAACAATTTCTGCAATTGCGTAACTTGCTTCTTGGGCTTTTTCTGATACCGTTACAAATTTACTCCATCTTTTTGCTTGATTAATGTTATCCAGTACAAGTCTTTTACAATATTCAACTGGCTTTTTGCACAAGTGAGAATGTTTAGTTTGCAAATGTCTTTTTAATTTACTTGGAACCATAGCTTCATTTGCTAATTTTTTGCCACAAATTACACATGTGGGACGTGGTGGATTGTCTTCACTTGATATAATTTAGCTTTAAAAGAACCAGTGCCAATTAACGTACTAGTATCAGCTGCTGATGTGCAGGGGCTGGGCAAAGCAACACCTGTAGTACCCTCACTGTCTTCACTGTCTTCTAATTTTTGTTTTTTTATTATAAACGTGTCCATCTTAAATTGAATGCTATATAAAAAATAAAAAAAATACATTTAAAAAATAATAAAAACCTCTTACCAGTCAAAACTAAACTGTTGAAATGAAATAAATCTTACACAATTTCAACCATTTCACCATCCATAAATTTCTTTGCATACAAACTCAAAACATCCAATCCACAGTACATCTTGTCCCTGCTAATGTTATGTTTTGTAAAGCTTTGCACCTATATAAAACTAAAATGTCCTAAATTTGCCTCTTATTTTGGTCAATTCCTCATAAATCAATGAGGACTGAAATCATTAAATACTACTAAATAATGACAGACATCTCAGTTTCAGACTTCATATCCTTCAGAAAATATATAATAATGTAAAATTGTCATTCCAGCAATTTTCTAAGTTTATAGGAACAATATTTAACATCTGTCCCTATGTTTTGGCCCTTTGTCCCCCCATTATTAATATACCTTTGTCCAGATTTCTTGCTGTAAGTCAGCACTTGCAAGACTGCAGCCACTGCCCTATGTTGCAGGTGCCCCCACCTCACAAAGACACACCTGAAAAGAACAAAACACTTTTTTTCCAGGACAATATTATCACTTCAGATTTGCTGTCTCACATTCAGCTGCAAATCACTTGACTGTTTATCTGAAGTCACTGTTGGACAAGACCGACATTGCAACATGGTATGCAAGCAAGAAATGTGCACTGTAGTAGTCCTCATAGTGAACACCCTTGCAATGTACAGAATCTATCAACATCAGAAATAAGTGGTGACAAGATGCATTCCTGGTGGAATCTAGTACATGTCTTTTAAATGAACTGGGCTTAATGTACAAGATATGAACACAAATGGTGCAGAAAGTTGTGGGTTCTGCTCCCCTGATGTGTAGCAGATTGCTGATACTGTGGTGCACTAAGTTTAAGGGGAAACAGTTTAACATCAATCTCAGCATTTCAAGATTTTGCTTCACTACAATCATAATTCAAAGTCTCTTCTCAAGTTATTCATTAACAACCCTATGGTATTTAATGACAACATCTAAACCATCCAGCAAACAAAACCCTCATGTTCTGCCTTAGATGCACAATGACTATTTCCTTCATTACTGTTACCAGACAATATACCAATTCATACTAAATATTTAAAAAGTAAGCTATCTGTACAAAAAGGTGCCACTTTACCACTTTAATGCTATGGCTAACAACTACTGCCATAGATGTGTGACAGAATGTGTGAATCATTGAGAGATCCTACAGTCTCAAAGCTTGTGAAGATAATACACTAGTTACTAGTTATTTAAATAGAATCAATTAAGGGAAATCATAATTGTCTGTTGCCTAGCCCTAGAAATATACTCTTTTGCTTGTTACAATGTAAATATGCAGCAACCTGTTAAATCCAGTTATAAAAATAAGCAAACATAACCAATGGAAATATTATGCCAAATTTATAGAAATTCATTCACCACTTACTTCACTGGTCATCACAAACAGCTTTGCTATTTCTCCAACTTTTCTTACTGCAGTATAGTAGACACTCACAAGTGTGTCAAACATAAGCAAAGTCGGAGAAAAAGTATGTGCCAGTTTATTGTTTTGCTGGATAAACAACAATTTGTTCAGGACACAAGTAGCAAAATCATTTTAGTCCTCACTCACCAACAAATAAACCAACAAACAAGCAAGCAATCAAATAAATAAAAAAATCAGTAACAGATACACGGCAACTTGGACATGAACATTTATTTGTTTGTAATGTCTAACTATGCATGTGTAACTGTAATGTTATTTTTACTAAAGGCAATCTTTTAAGAGGGAAGATTGTAGAAGATCAGTGTGTGTGTGTAAGAAGCTATCCAAGAACTTGCAGAAGCGTATAAATACTGAACATGTGCGAGCCTGACTGCCATTTTTTAGTAAAGTAAGCCGATGAGATGTAAACATGTATGTATGTAAGGTCTGTCTGTTAACCAGTTCATTTCTATTTTATCATGCTGCTATCCATCCTGATGTGTTTCTGTGTGTAAAGCATCTAAATTCAAAATGGAATACCCACCCTGCTTATCATTTATGTTAGGGAGGGACGAGCAACAGGTAGAAAGCTGCAACTCCTCACCTGGCAATACCAATATAAGAACACTTCTGTTACACTTTTCATTAGGCCTATACATTAGCAAGCCCAACATCAGTTGTCATTCATTCTGTTTCCAAACTGCTTAAGGATGTGCTCCACCAGTATGGACAAACTGACTTTGACTGAGGAGATCGTTTAACAGTAAAAGGAATACAACGAGCAGTTCCTGAATTTGGTAATATTCCTTCCTTTGAGAAGACAGTGACAGAAACACATAGCAGAATTAGTTCCACTTCTGTAAATGAGGTCACTGCAGCAGTTAAGCAAGTCATTTGTGCCAAGGATCTCTGAGTGCATAAGATCCATATGGAAATACTGAAGTTGTTGGACATCAATGGGGTTTTGTAGCAAGTATGCCATGCCAGTGCTACATGGAAGGCTGGGATTTTTCTTTGTGCCTTGGCAAACTGGGGTAGTGGGCCCCACTTTAAAAAAGGAGGCTGTGTTCCAAATACAGAGGGATCACATTCCTCAACCTCCTTGGAAAAGCAAATGCTAGTGTGATAGGGGACTTCATTCAGTAGTGGGACCTCTGATTCAGAAGGAGCAGTGTGGATTATTTCCTGACTGAAGAAGAGTAGATCTGCTGTTACTCTTGCATAGGTGTTGGAGGGATCATGGGAGTTTGCCAGTACTGTCTTCATCATGTGTTTGTTGTGGACATGGAGAAGGGATGTGAAGAGGTATCCATGAATGTTTAGTGGGAAGCGCTTCAGCAACACAGGGTTCCAGGGCTACTGCTGCATGATGTTCAGTCCCTTTATTTGTGGATTGAGAGTTGTCTGCATTCCTAACCATTGAGTTGAACACATGCAGGATTGCTATACACACACCGTCTTTTCTGCATTCATATACACATTCATTCACACACATTTTCTCTTCTGCATTCATACACACATTCATACACATCAGATCACTCTTATCCTCTCTCGATTGCTAACACACACACTGTCTCTTCTGCATTCATACACACATTCATTCACACACACTTTCTCTTCTGCATTCATACACACATTCATTCATGCGCACTTTCTCTTCTGCATTCATACACACATTCATTCACACACACTTTCTCTTCTGCATTCATACACACACACACACACACACACACACACACACACACACACACACACACACACACACACACACACACACACACACACACATACACACACACACACACACACACACACACACACACACACACACACACACACACACACACACACACACACATACACACACACACACAAACACACACACAGTCTCTTCTGCACTTATACACACATTCACTCAGACACGCAGACAGAAAAATACCAGACATACAAACATGCATGTTGTTACAATGGTAGGCCACCCGATGCTCCCCATACAGCAGCTGCAGCACGCCAAACCAGTAAGCTTTGGCGCCATGAGGACCATATTGCCACCACACTGAGAAAGGGGTTGGGCATAACAGAAATCACTATCTGTTCCGGTCCATACAGTTCAGGAACCCAAGAAAGTAATCAGATTTTACAGGCCATTTTTGTAATGGTTTCTTATAAAATCGTGACTTTCTGGCAAATCATGCTGAAATGAAGACAGGTTTTTAGTTTAAGACTTCATATCCTATGTAAAATTTTTGCAACTACAACTATTAATAAAATTGAAATAACAGGTTGAGAGGTAGATCAGTACTACTTGCATTTACCTCAGTGCAGTTTCTGTTATCACAGTATTCTGCCCCTCGGGTGATGATGTCCGGTCAAAAGATGGTAAAGTTAGTAGAGTACTCCGTACAATTTCAGTGGTCACTGCTCACAGTTTCACCTTTTATGGCTTGTGGTTACACAACTATCCATCTCTAACCAATGTGCCTAATATGCAACAGAGATGCGGTTGGAGGAGGATGTCATTAAAAAAAAAAAAATCACCTGATTGCAGTCTCCAATCGCATCTCTGATATTATATAGGTGCATTTGGTGAATGTATGTTTAAAGAGAAGAAACTGAAGTGTGGGAGTTAAGTGACTTATTTTTCTAAATGAGAGCAGTCATGTTTTTGCGGCACACCTCTTGACCTCTTGCAGCACACCAGTTGAATACCCCTGCAATAGGACATACAGTTTTAACACAAGCAATTGCATCCTGCTGATATTCACAAATGACATATAACTATTTACAAAATTCCAGATAGCTGTGCTGGCAGTGTTTTCTTCTGTCACACTTCTATATAAATCATATTAATATTCTCAAATGACATATAATTATTTACAAAATTCCAGCTAGCTGGGCTGACAATGTGACAGCCACCATGAATGAAGTTCAGCCAATACATTGATTATTTCAAAGTTCAAATCATGTAGTGGCCTTGAGGGGACATAATTTCCACCAAAATGCAGAACAAGAACATCGGGTCTCAAGCCTTGATTCTGTTTAGGCCACAGAAGTGAAATCAGGCCATCCCAGCACAATCCCCTCCTGCTCATCCACTCAACCTGCACAGAGTCTTCATGCAGTCACATCTTATCCTGATGTTGCCTTTCTTCTGACCACTGCCCAGTGGAAATAAAAATGTCTACAGATACTAACCAGACCAGTAACAGCATCACAAAACATTCAATAAATAACTACATTCTCTACAGTGAAGGCACATCCTGTAAATGCCTCTGGAAAAAAAAAAACTCCTCTTCAGATATGCATACATTCCACCTGGTTGGCATATTTACCTGCCATATTAAAGAAACCTGAAATCTGAATGCTCTTCCAGCTCCAACATTGATAATAAACATAATTACTAAAGTCTATCACCATGCAGTAATTCATGGAAATGTATCACTCAAATGAGTCTTTAGGTATATATATTATATATTTGTGTAAATATATGAATGCACAGTAATGTCAAGATACCCATGTTAGAATGTAATGGAAAGATGTGCACTCAATCTGTTTATCTACTCACACCATAATCACAAAAATATAACTCATAAATGATACTTCATATATTAAAACTTGTAAAGCAATAAAATAAACAAATACAATGACTAGACACTATATAAAAAATGAGTGAAAATGTAATACCAAATTGTCAAGCACTTTCAGACATACTGTTTGGACTTCATCAAAACGTAACTAATAAAATTTAGACGTACAATTAAAATTCAGGGGTATTGATAGTATTAGTGAACTATTGCATAGCAAGGGGGTTCAGGGTGATAAAATATGCTTGATTTGTAGCCTATTGGACATTATTTTAAGTAACAATGTTTTTATGTTCAATGATAAATACTACATTCAAAAGGTTGGCATGGCGATGGGCACAGCCTGTGCCAACAACTACGCCAACCTTTCATTGGTGCAATGGGAAACAGAGTTTATACTCTCTAATATGGGTCTATATTAGAGCACTGAGCTTTCAAAATTTTGAGTGTTCTAATATCGAACCCTATTAATCAAAAATTTAAAACAGCGAACATACAGAACAGCGAATTTTTTCCTAGGGAAAAAATTTGCTGTACCAAAACACATACACACAACACAAGCACACCAAACAAACAGCAATCTACACACATACACCTAAAATCTTACACCTAACCCTACACTAAACTATACACACACCATTAACTATCCACTTACCTTAACCCAAACCCTAACTCTAAGGTCTGTCACTATCGCACACTCACCTCACCCGCTCCCTAACCCTAACTCACCTAACACACCCTAACCCTCATGTCCACACAATCACACACATACCTAACCCATGCCCTAACCCTAACTCACCTAACCTGCCCTAACCCTCACATCCACACAATTGCACACTTACCTGAACCCGACCCCTAACTTTTCACCACAGCTATGAAAATGTCAAAGCAACAGAAACGGACAACCGAATTCTTTCCCTAGGAAAAAATTTGGTTTTCTGTTTCTTCGATATTTTCAGCATTCGCTGAAAATGGGTCGATATTAGAACACTCGACATTTTGAAAGTTCGGTGTTCTAATATAGACCCTCTAATATGACCTATGCCAACTCTGTCTTGTGGTATACTAGATTTGTGGATGATTTTTTTTTATTATGGCAAGGAACTGAGGCAAGATTAAGAGAGTTTATCCACTATCTCAATACGACCACTGATTTTCTGAGATTCACATACAATTATAGTTTACAACAGGTGGAATTTTTAGATGTGACTGCTAGTAAGCATTCTCTCAATACTGTTAAAACTAGTTTGTATAGGAAACCGGTTAGAAAGAATAACCTATTGCATAATACAAGTATGCACCCGAACCATTGCAAACGTAATATAATAAAAGGACAGGTGGTCAGGTTGATGAGATTACATAATGATGATGCAGAGCTGAATTCAGCTCTAGAGTCCCTTAAACTGGATGTTATAGAAAGGCATTATAAAAGTAAAGATATAAACAGGCACATTAAAGAGGTATGGAAAGATAGACATGGTAGGTGCAAACCATACTTTACCAACAATGCAACAGTATGTGACCCACATGTAGGTAGTGTTGTTGAGAGTAGTGAGATACCACGACAGATCACTAATGAGAGTGTTAATGATTTGAGAATAACTTTGACATATGCTAGTAATATAAATATGATCTGCGATGTCATTAATAAGAACTGGAATATACTCTCTACTTTGGATGGGTTGAAGGAGATAGTAGGAGACAAACCTATGTTTAGCTTTTGAAATAATAAGACCTTAAAGAACCATCTTTTTTATAAATCTAGTTTAAATAGGGCTACTCTTAGATCAGATAGAGAAGGTACATACACATACAGGAGTTGTACTGCCTGTGCATATATACACACAGGTACTTTGTACACCCTAAGCTAGGCTTCAGAATAGAGCCTTCGCACTATGCTGACTGTAAAACAGTCAATGTAATATATTTGAGTTATTGTGTCAGATGTTTTTCATATTATATTAGCATGGCTAATCGAAAGTTCAAAGACAGGATACTTGAACATATGAGGGATGTAAGAAATAAAAAGGAAAGTAGTGCCTTGGCTATGCACATCAAGAATGAAGGTAGTGAGCATATGTTTAAGTTTCTGGTCCTGGAAATACTTGCAGTCAGAAAAAGGGGAGGAGATATGAGGAATATTACTGAGGCGGCTGAACAAAAATGTATTATGCTACTGCGCGCTGATAAAGCACCTGGTCTGAATAATATGGTCTCCATTAAACCTTTCCTGAAAGCGTGATAGTTGCGACACTACTTTTTAGTTTATGTATGCTGTGATGTTTTTAAAAATGTTAAGTATGACTTTAAATAATTTAATTGTTTTTAATTGAAGTAATTAATGTTAATTGGAATACTATTTAATGTGGTTGTTTTAAGTAATTTTTATCTAAGTCTGATGAAGAGGTGAACCCTTGAAAGCACTTACTTACAATAAATTGGATATTCTGCTGTGTTACATCCAGTGCTATGGTGTTTTTTCTCAGAAACCAAATTTACCCTATAAACCAAGTCTGAAACTGTACTGGTAACTGGTAAGTGTAAAGCAACAGTGAGTATAGAGTAACTATGTTGCTCGTTGAGTAGCACAAAGCAGCTAGTCTGCACATTGATAAGCACTGCCCTTTGAATTTAGTATTATATAGCATAGTCTAGTCTCTAGGTCCAAAGGTACGCTTAGTCAGCCCACTAATAGCCCCTTGTGCACTGCATCCTTGTCACTCACCCAATAAAGGACCTTCCATCATGGATATGCACTTTCCCAATTTCTCTGCAGCCAGTTTGGCAGATATGGGTATGTTGAGGTAATGTAACAATTGTCTAATGTTCACTGATAACTATTTAATCCTCAAAGAAACAAATACGGTATGTGAGAGGTATACACAAAATGTCTCTGGAGGCAAAACACTTGCATACAAATACTCATAAAAGTGGTTGTCAGAAACACACAAGCACTACATCCACCACACATAGTACACACACTACACATAGAATTACTTATGCTGAGGCACTCAAATGCAATCTTCCCAAGCCCCAAAGACCTCCCAGACATTCCACCTGCAAAAATTATCCTCAGTAAACCTAAAAAGCACTCAACCGAAATAACGCCTAACACTGCACATACAACCACACTCAGTGGAACCTCAACTACCAAGCCCACAGGGCAATCCAATACACTGCCCAGGGCTTTATTCATACTGACTCCATTATAGAACATACTGATGTCCTAGTCATGAAACTGAATAAGGGGAACATAATGGTCATTTGCCAATCAGGAGCCAGGATCAGCCAAGTTACTCATAGGTTCATAGGTTCATACTAGGCTATCTGCCCTAGGGCATTTATAAGCCTAGCCAGAGTGTGTGTGTGGCTTTCACCACCCCTTAGGATGAGAATACTATACCCATTAGTTTGCTGTGCCTCTGTCCAGCAGTGACACAGAGATGATTCCCGGGGTAAACCTACGATCTCCCATCCACTCGTCAAGATTTCTCTTGAACAGAGTCAGTGAGGGGCTCTGCCTCACATGGACTGGGATTCTGTTCCATAGTGTAGGGAGTCTCTGGGTGATGAATCTGTCCCTCCAGCACATCCTATTTATATCCGTGTTGAGGTTTAAGTCTCTTGCTCTCGTGGCTCTGGTGGATTTGGATTTTTTGAGGTGGAGCATGTCCATTAATTCCGGGTTGGACATGGCCTTGTATGTCAGGCACAGATCACCTCTGAGCAGACGGTATGCAACTGAATAGAGCTGGAGTTTCTTCAGTCGGGCATCGTATGACATATGTTTGAGCCCCTTTATCCTTTTGGTGAGGAACTTTTGGGGTCTTTCCAACTGCTGCAGGTGTCGGGTAAGGTACATTCCGAATGGGGCGTTGTACTCAATCATTGGTCTGATAAGTGAAGAGTACAGGGGTACAATGACCTCTCCTGATCTGGATGTGAATCCCTTCATGATCAGGTGGGCAATGTAGAAGGTCTTCCTAACCACTTTGGCAATGTGAGTGTCAAAAGAGAGGTTACTGTCAACTTGTGTCCCCAGGTCCCTGATAACTTCTTCCGTGTTTAATGGATTACCACCTATGTGGTAATTAGGGGTTACCTTGTTTTTCCCAAAGGGTATGACTATACATTTTTTGGCATTTAGCTTAAGGCCATGGCTCTGGCACCAGTTATCCATTTCTATGAGACCTCTCTGGAGGATGTCTGTGTCTGATGGAGTGTCAATTATGGCGCCCAGTTTGCAGTCATCTGCAAATTTTGTCAGCCACAATCCTCCTATGTTTGCCTGCACTTCAGAAAAATAAATGCCGAACAAGAGGGGGCCCAGGACTGAGCCCTGTGGGACACCGCTCGTGACCGGCTTAGAGTCTGACATGGCACCAGCAACTGAATCATACTGGTAGCTCTGGTGCAATGACAAACCACAAAACACATAGCTTACCTACACAGTGTGCCGCTCAGCCTAAGCCCCTAAGGCAAAACAGCTTGCCCAATACATTAATCATAGGTGGCTCTATAGTGAGGCACACTGATGTCCCACTCACTAAGTTGAACTCCATGCACCACTCCAGTCATTGCACCAGAGCTACCAGTATGATTCAGTCATAGTCCATGTTGGTGTAAATGACATGACAAATAGCTCCCTAGATGACATGAAGAGAGACATTATCTCAGAGTTGTGAGAGATGCACTTATATATCCAAATTGGAAGCTGTGCACTCTCAAGCCAATACTGGAAGAGCTAGTCAAGAGGAGAAGGTCAACACCTGCACCACACCACATGCAACACATAGCCCTCCAGAACACCCACCACCACAGTTCTCACATAAAAACACAAACCTCACACACACCTTCACAGAAGTTCTCAATAGAAATCTACCCAAACAGCAGAGACCTCCAAGGCAGAGATGCACTCAACCACCACAACACAGCACAAACCACAAAACACATAGCTTACCTACACAGTGTGCCACTCAGCCTAAGCCCCTAAGGCAAAACAGCTTGCCCAATACATTAATCATAGGTGGCTCTATAGTGAGGCACACTGATGTCCCACTCACTAAGTTGAATAAGGAGAAGGTAACAGTCAGCTGTCTATCAGGTGCCAGAATCTGACACATAACACACGCACTCAGGTCACTCCACAACAAGTACAAGTATGACTCTGTCACTGTCCATTTGAGTGTGAATGACCTGAAATGCACCTCCCTGGACTACATGAAAACAGACATGGAGGAACTCTTGGATTATGTGGCCCAGGCAGATATGACCCTAGCCCTGAGCAGTATCCTACCATCACCCATAATAATACCACAGTGCAAGCAGACAATTATTGACTTCAACAATTGGCTAAGTTCCTGGTGTCATTCTAAGAGGATCCAGTATCTGTTTGCTTGGGATGACATGGTTGACAGATGCTTTGCCAGAGATTGCCTGCATCTGTCACCCCTGGGTTTCTGGATACTGGTTAAGGCTCTTGCCACCCCTATAGTGCCTTTTTAGGTGATGTTCCAAAGACCAAATTACCACTGTAAGAACTATAAATAAATGCAATCTGAGGGTCATGCTGCTCAGTGCTAGAAGTCTAAATCTGAAGATGCACTTGCTCGAAGCACTCCTCAAAATGGAGAACATCGACGTTTGTGTTGTAACAGAGAACTGGTTTAAAGCAGCTAAGAGCACCCTGTGATACCAGGTTATGACTCATTCCACACCTTTTGACTCCAGAACATGGACCAAAGCTCCAAAGTGGTGATGTCTCCATATTCATAAAGGATATGCACACCTCCAGACTAGTAGCCCAGTATAACGCATCTGAGATACTTCAGGTACAACTAACATTGGATAAGATGGTGATTCAGGTTGTAGCCTGCTATAGGTCCCCAACCATGTCCCAAGACTCTCACTTCACATTCCTAAGCACCCTGGAAACTATTAGGGTCCAACCCAACACTCTCATATGAGGTGCCTTCAACTACCCCTCCATCAACTGGAAAAACTACTCATGCACCAATACACTGGCCCAATGCTTCCTGGAATTCATCAATTCCAATGCCCTGGACCAGCTCATTCTTACCCCCACTAAAGGAAGCAACATCCTTGACCTGGTTATTACAAGCATGGGCAACTGTTGCTCTACACCAAGTCAATTCCTCCATGGTTTGATCTGACCACAAACTAATCACCATGGAAATCCACATCTCGCCCACACCCCCTGCAAAGGTAACCACCATAAAAAACTTCTCCAACTCTGACTTTGGACTCCTAAAACAGAGATGGCTAACTTCACGACACCCATGTCAATGGAAAATAGATGCATACCTGCTGAATCATATACCAGTGCACTCTACAAATACATACATAAATGCATGGAACTAGCCATACCCAAAAGAGCCAAGATGCTCTCCTCCAAAAAAAAAGGAAGCCAATCTGATGGTCCCCCGCCATTAATAAACTCTACAACAGAAGGAAGAAACTATTGCAGAAAAATGTGAAATTCCAAGACTGGAAAAACTCCCATATTAGCTTCAACAAAAAGTTGAGTTCCCTCATCAAAACCATTAAAGCCAGCTATGAAGGCAGAATTATGACAGACACTTAAAACAACCACAAAGCCTTTTATAGTTATATCAAGAATCTCCATGGCAATACCTAGGTTTGCTCTGAGTTACTGCACAATGATACCTCCTATACTGAGCCAACAGATATTGACAACATACTGGCTGACAGATTCAGTACCAACTTTACCCCCCCCAAAAGGACCAATCACAATAATGGAGGAATGCCAGGCACCCAACATTACTGCAGCACAGGTTAAAGCTGCATTGTCCAAGGTCAGGAATACAACTTCCATGGGACCCGACAATATCCCTGGATGTGTTCTACATGAACTACAAAGTGAACTGGCACCACATCTGTGTACCCTGTTCAATCACAGCCTCACCTCAGGCTTTGTCCCTACTGAATGGAACATTGCTACAGTCATTCCTCTCCATAAAGGGGGAGTGACTACAGACCCTGGGAATTATCGCCCCATTAGCCTGATGAGTCTGATATTTAAGGTTATGGAGCACATCATCATGGACCTAATTAGCAAGGATATAGGGAATCTCCAAACTCTAGATCTCACGCAATTTGGTTTTGTGAAAGGTAGATCATGCCTGCTCAAACTGGTTGACTTCTTTGAGTCAGTCACCAGAGTTGTGGATGAGGACAAGGCAGTTCATACAGCCTACCTTGATCTGGCCAAGGCCTTTGATACCATTCCCCACTCAGGAATTATTGCTAAACTCACCAAACTAGGCATCAACCCCTATATCACTAGGTGGGTTGCAAATTGGCTCACAGATAGAACCCACAGTGTGAAAGTAGCAGACTCCAAGTCAGACTGCTGACCAGTCACGAGTGGAGTCCCACAGGGATCAGTTCTGGGTCCTCTCCTGTTTGGCATCTACTTCTCAGTAGTCCAGGCCAACATGGAGGGACTCTGGCCGACCAGGTTTGCAGGTGACTGCAAGCTGGGAGCCATTATTAACTCCCCAGGTGATGCAGACATCCTACAGAAAGGTCTCAATGAGACCAATGACTGTTGTCAAAACTGTGGCCTTAAGCTTAATGCCAAAAAATGCGACGTCATCCCCTTTGGGAAAAACTCAGTTCCCACTAATTACCACATTGATGGGAGCCCACTGAATACTGAAGGCATTATAAGAGATCTGGGGACACAGGTTGAAGGCAACCTCTCCTTCGACCACCACATTGTGGTCAGAAAGTCCTATCTGGCACATCTCATTAACAAGGGTTTTGCATCTGGGAAGAAAGAGGTCATCATCTCTCTCTACTCTTCCCTCATTAGGCCAATCATCGAGTATAATGCCCCTTTTGGCATGTACCTCACTAGACACATGCAACAGCTGGAAAGTCCAGAAAAGTACCTCACAAAGAGGATCCCAGGCCTTAAACACATGTCCTACATGGGCAGACTCAAAAAACTCCAGCTATTCTCTGTCTCATATCATCTACTAAAAGGCGATCTCTGCTTGACTTACAAAGCCATGTCTGACCCAGCTCTGTTAGAAATGCTACATCTAAAGAAATCCCAGTCCCGCTACATCACATGCTCCAGAAACCTCAACCTCATTACCACAATTAACAGAACGTGCTGGAGGGACAGGTTCATAACCCAGAGACTGTGCATGCTCTGAAAAGACTTCCCATACATGTCAAGCAGAGCACCTCACTGGCTCTCTTCAAGAGAAGTCTTGATGAGTGGATGGGAAATAGAAAGTTCACCCTGGGGATCACTCCAGTGGTTATACTTGATAGAGGCACTGGGAACTAACGTGGGGCGCACAATGCCAGGGCACTTCTATGGGCTAGGCTTTTAAAGGCTCAAGGGCCATTAGCCTAGTACACACCTATGAAGATATGAACCTATGGAGCTCTTGGACTATGTGTCACAGGCTGCATTGAGCAGCATTCTACTTTCACCAAGGATGATGCCACAATATCAACAGAAAATATTTTACTTTAATAATTGGCTTAGTTTTTAGTGTCATTCTGTGTGATACATTTGTCAGCTTGGGGGGACATGGTTAACAAATCACCTTGCTTTGCCAAGGATCATTTTCACATGTCCTCTTTAGGATTTTGAATATTGGCTAAAATACTGTCCTACACCATAGAGCCTTTTTTAGGCAATGGCAAATATACAAACCTTCCAACATAGCAAAATTTACTCAAGGAAGTTTAAAGGTGCTACTATTCAATGTCAGAAGTCTAAACAAGAAGCTCCACTGGCTCTAGGTTCTCCTCACCTTGGAGAATGTGGACAGCCATGTAATTACTGAGACATGGTTTGAAGTCACAGAGAGTACCCTGAATACCCCAGCAGTGCAAGACTTCAGTACCTTCCTCACACTTAGATCAGCAACTGCACAAACAGAGACTACATATTTACACGTTTCACTCTATATACATCAAAAACAAGCATATCTCTAAGTTGGTTAAACAGGATGATACACTGGAGTTCTTCCACATCCAGATTACCATAGACAAAGTCTCATACATAGCATAGCAAGCTATAGGTTATCCTCTATGTTCCATGAAACCCATACTTCATACTTAGACCTACTGAAGACACTCAGCATTCAAGCATATACCATACTCATGGGGGACTTTAAGTATCCCTTTATAAACTGTGAATCTTACATGACTTCAAATTTGCAGATGCAAAGATTCCTAGACTTTGTAAACAAAAACAATGCAAAGGTCACTAAAAACCAATCAGTAAAAACAAAAATGAAAATTCCAGCAAAGCTAGAACTTCCACTGAGTGACCTCCCAAACCTCTTATATCAGAGGCACATGGGATATATGCAAATGAACCTTATGAACATCAGGTGTTTCAGCTCATTGGCAATTCTGAATGACCATGACTTGTACTGTCATTTTAATGGACAATTTCTGGCCAATAAAGCCAAACCCCACTAGCTGTGGATATGCATATTTTGGCCTTGTTATGACCTCATCAGCACAGCACAAGCAGAGTGTCTGACTAAGCATTAGAAACAAAGGGCTGTTATACCCCTCTGATGTCTATTATCATTAGAGTCACTGCAAAAATACCCCAAGCAACAAACTAAAACAATGAGTGAGAAGGTCACTGAAAAAACGATCAGTAAAAACAAAAACAAAAACTCCAGCAAAGCTAGAATTTCCACTGAGTGACCTCCCAAACCTCATGTATCAGAGGCACATGGGATATATCCAAATGAACCTTATGAACATCAGGTGTTTCAGCTCACTGGCAATTCTGAATACCCATGACTTGTATCATCATTTTAATAGACAATTTCAGGCCAATAAAGCCAAACCCCACTAACTGTGGATATGCATATTTTGGCCTTGTTAGGGCCTCATCAGCACAACACAAGCAGAGTGTTTGACTAAGCATTAGAAACACAGGACTGTTATATCCATCTGATGTCCATTATCATTAGGGTCACTGAAAAAATATCCCAAACAAACTAAAACAATGACTGAGAAGATCACTGCAAAACAAATCAGTAAAAAACAAAAATGAAAACTCCAGCAAAGCTAGAACTTCCACTGAGTGACCTCCCAAACCTCTTGTATCAGAGACACATGGGATATATACAAATGAACCTTATGAATATCAGGTGTTTCAGCGCATTGGCAATTCTGAATGCCTATGACTTGTATCATTGTTTTAATAGACCATTTCAAGCCAATGATAATAGATATCAGATGGGTATAACAGCCCTGTGTTTCTAATGCTTAGTCAAACACTCTGCTTGTGCTGCGCTGATGAGGTCATAACAAGGCCGAAGTATGCATATCCACAGCTAGTGGAGTTTGGCTTTATTGGCCTGAAATTGTCTATTAAAATGATGATACAAGTCATGGGCATTCAGAATTGCCAATGAGCTAAAACACCTGATGTTAGTAAGGTTCATTTGCAAATATCCCATGTGACTCTAATACAAGAGGTTTGGGAGTTCAGTCAGCTGAAGTTCTAGCTTTGCTGGAGTTTTCATTTTTGTTTTTACTGACTGATTTTTCAGGGACCTTTTCACTCATTGTTTTAGTTTGTTGTTTGGGATATTTTTGCAGTGACCCTAATGATAATGGACATCAAATGGGTATAACATCCCTGTGTTTCTGATGCTTAGTCAAACACTTGGCTTTTACTATGCTGAGGAGGTCATAACAAGGCTGGAATATGCATATCCACAGCTAGTGGGGTTTGGCTTTATTGGCCTGAAATTGTCCATTAAAATGACAATACAAGTCATGGGTATTCAGAATTGCCAATGAGCTGACACACCTGATGTTCATAAGGTTCATTTGCATATATCCCATGTGTCTCTGATACAAGAGGTTTGGGAGGTCACTCAGTGGAAGTTCTAGCTTTGCTGGAGTTTTGATTTTTGTTTTTAGACTTTGTAAACACAAATACCTTGGACCAATTAGTGCATATGCCTGCTATAAGTACAAACATATTGGACCTGGTACTCGCAAATATGGAAGAATGCTGCATCCCCCCAAGTGTCTTGCCCCCTCTGGTAAGGACAGACCTCAGACTACAAAGCAGTCTCCTTATAAATAAGACTCAATTCTGTAACCCCAGCAAACCCTGTAACAACAGCTAAATACTACTCCAAGGCAAACCACCTTTTTATTAAGGGATAACCTGTCAAAATTTCAAGCCCCACCAAAAGCAGTCAACACAGCAGTTTATGTGGAATTATTCACAGAAGCTATGTACAGCCATGTCAATGACTGCACATAGGATGCTGTACCTATCAATGGTAAGCCCAAAACTAACTCACCACCCTAGTGTAATCCAAATGTAAACAGGCTGTACAACAAAATAAAAAAGTCATGGCTAAAATTAGGAAGTGTAACAAAAATGAAAATTGTTTCCTCAGACTAAATATGCCACCAAGGGGACTAATTAAGTTCAGCAAACACATTTTGAGGTAAAGCTAGCATTCCACTCCAAGTACAACCGTAAGACCTTCTTTAGTTATGTTCAAAACATCAAAGGCAGCATACAACAGTGTGCTTTGCTATTAGGGAATAGAGCCGCATTCAGTGAACAGGTAGATATAGCAAATCTCCTGGATGAATATTTTGTCTCTAATTTTTACCCCCCACTCACCCCAGCCACCCCCAGAAAATATCATATGCACTCTCTAAGGACAAGAATACAGTTTCAGTAGGTACGTATTAACAGTAGTGCAGGTATGGCTGGGTGAAGGGTGCAATTGCCCTGGATGCAATGTGTTGGGAGGGGCACTAGTAGCAAGAATAAACTATAGGAAATGTTTGCTACATTGTAGCAAGTAGTTTGCTACAATTTAAAACAGACAAGATGTTTCTTTTTTTTTAAGTTGACCATTGTAGCACACTATGCAGGAAATAAAGTATTTTTTTCCTTTTGACTTGAAGAGCTAGAGCAGTGGGCATGGATTGGGCACTGTCTACAGTAAGATAGGCATTTTTTTGCTCTAGTTTGTGCTTCTGGTATGGATTAAGCCAGCTACATTTCTGCTGATAATATCCCACCATGCCTCCTAAATAGCCTGAAATATGACCTATCAAGGCCACTGGTGTCACTGTTCAGCCATAGCAACCACACAGGCTTCATCCACCAAGAATGGAAGACTGCAATGCTTATCCATCTGCATAAGGGCAGACCATCAAAAGATCCCAGGAACAACAGTCCCATTAGTCTGACTAGTCTCATATGCAAACCCATGGAAATAATTAGCATGACAATGATTAACAATGACATAGAAAATCTTCAGACACTTGACCCAGCTCATGCTGGTTTCATTAATGGCAAGTCATGCCTACTGAACCTGAGAAGGTCACCAAGGCAATGGATGAGGGCATAACGGTGTATACCACCTACCTTGACTTATCTAAGGCATTTGATACAATGCCCCACTCAGTTATTGTAAACAAACTCATGCAATTTAACATAAACCCTTGTGTAAGTCACTGGATCGTCAGCTGGCTCCCAGGGAGGACCTAGGAAGTTAGTACTGGAGAGACCACCTTCACAAAGAGAACTGTCATCAGTAGAGTACCCCAGGGCTCTGTGTTCCTCTTTGGCATCTATTTTTCAGTAGTCAAGGCCAAACTCAAGTACTTCTGGCTTACCAAGTTTGCTGATAATTGCAAGCTAGGAGCAATCATAGAAACACCCCAAGATACTAACATCTTACAGTAAGATCTAGCAAAGACAAATAACTGGTTCCAAATCCACATCTTAAAACTCAATGCCAAGAAATGCATAATAGCACCTTTTGGGAAGTCGGCCACCCAGTGAAACTACCTCATTGATAAAACACCCCAAAATGTAGACTCAGCAGTCAGAGGTGTAGGGGCTCATGTAAATTGTGATCTGGCTTTCAAGCATCATGTGTCTAAGACTGCAAAAAATGTATTCTATGTCACTCAACTTATATGTAAGAGAATGGCATCTAGGTCTATGGAAATCATTGTGACACTGCCATCATCATTGAATATAATGCTACCTTCAGTATATACCTGACCAGGCACATGAAACAACTGGAAAATCCACAGAGGTTCTTACAAAAAGAATACAGGGTGTAAACACATCTTATGCAGATTGCCTCAAAGCCTTATTACTATTATCTGTTTCCTACAGACTGCTGAGAGGTGATTTATTCCCTGAAACAAGGCAACCTTGAATCCTGCTCTGTTGGACCTTTTGTATATCTGCAAAATGAACATCACCAGAACTATTAGATCTAAGGATTTAAACTTTGCTTGAGACTTAAATAGAATATGTTAGAGGAACAGGTATTTATCTCAAACAATCTCCATTCTCTGGAATAGGCTTCCCATCTATGTGAAGCAGAGTTCTTCCCTAACCCAAATCAAGCTCAACCTGGACCAGTGGACAGGAAATCAGAAATTCACTCTTGATCTGACATCTATGTCTTTGATGGATAGAGGCAGCCATTAAACCATGCCCTAAATAACATGCACCCCTTAAAATAAAGTCTAAGGCACAAGAAGCCTAAACAACAAGGCACATAACCTGCATGCTGTGCTAGCAACCTACCTCCCTGACATAATGTGTCTATCAGAAACCTGGCTTAAGCCATCAACCAAATATAATGAGATCCTGCCACCCGGATTCAATATACTCAGGGTTGATCGCATAAAGAAAAGGGGAGGTGGGATAGCTGTCTTATACAATAGCACACTTAACATCATAACTAATCCCAAGCAACCACCCCAGGTCTCCAATGTTGAAATACTAGCTCTAAAACTACAACTAAACAATCAAAAAAGCATAAATCTAATTGTGATCTATATCCCCCCTGGGAATAATTCAGAAACATTAGAGATCATTCTAAATTGGATAGCCAACAACTACCCTCAAGAAACTATTGTTCTGGGTGATGTTAATATTGACTGGAACCAATGTTCCGCACAGTCCAACCCCATTTCTATAAACCTCCATGGATTCTCACAGATCATATCCTCTACCACCAGACTAGGAAATTCTAACCAAAAAGAGAGTATTCTTGACTGGATACTCACCAACAGACACCCCCATAAGTATATGTCTGGGACTCTCCCCAATGATCTTAGTGATCACCTGATCACATACATTATGAAAGACAAAACCATCTGCGGTAGTTTGCCTATCTATAGGTCCATCAGAATCAAGAAAAACTTTGACCCAACAAAATTTCACATGGAACTCAAATCCTGTAACTGGTCAAAGCTAAAGTACCTTCCCCTAGATGAGGCAGTGTCATTCTTTAATAACACATTCCTTACCATACTTGACTCTCATGCTCCAAAACGGTCACCCAGAATTAAAACACAACTAGCACCCTGGCTAACAACAGAGTCCAAATCTAAAATAACAATTAGAGATAAAGCATGGGACAAATGGCATACTACCAAGTTACCCCTAGATCGCATTAAATTCCAACAACTAAGAAACGAGACTAAAAAAGCCATCACACTAGACAAGAAAAACTACTTTTACCATCTGCAACATAAACACCAAAATAACCCTCAAAAGTTCTGGACAGGCATAAATAAACTTCTCCAACCAGGCAAATCCACCACTCCTACCCCAGGAACATTATCTGATAAGAGCCAAGAAGAAGTAGCAAATACCTTTAATACTTTCTTCACCGAGACCATTCAGTCCTTAGCTAACCAACTATCTCCTCCCTCCTCCACATCAAAAAATGCTACACCCAACTCGCTACTCTCTTTTAACCTCCAACCTGTGTCCACATCCTTTATCAGATCCCTATTGAAAAAGCTAAAGCCAACCACCTTTTCTGCTGATCTTCTCCCAGCCGAATATCTGTAAATAGCTGCAGATGTCATAGCCTACCCTATCTCGATCTTAATTAACAGAACCATAACCGAGGCCACAATCCCCTCAATATGGAAAATATCCTACGTTATACCACTCCATAAAGGCGGCACATCCACAGAACTATCAAACTATAGACCAATAGCCATACTATCACCACTTGCCAAAATCATGGAAAAGTGTGTGCACAACCAACTAATGTCCTATCTCACCCAGAACAAACTACTAACAGACTCTGAACATGGATTTAGACCCCATCACAGTACGACCACTGCCCTCCTCTCTTTTACCAAAAAAATAAACCTTAACCGGAATAACAAAAAAATATCCTCTGCTCTCTTCCTGGACCTGTCGAAAGCCTTTGACATGGTAAACTACCAGCTACTTCTCCACACTCTGGAAACCCTGCATCTAGAAAATGCAGCTCTTGACTGGTTTCAAGCCTACCTCACTGGCAGACAACAAGCAGTACTGTGGCAGAACAAGCTCTCTTGCCTGCTACCAAATACCATAGGAGTTCCTCAAGGCTCCATATTAGGACCTCTTCTCTTTTCAGTCTTTATAAATGACCTCCATACAGTTATCCCTGAAGCCACCTGTATTCAGTATGCAGATGACTCAACTCTAATATGTTCCAATGCCTCTCTAGAAAACCTACTAACTACAATCCAGCACAGTTTTACAACAGTCGAAAACTGGCTCGCTGACCATCTCCTGATCTTAAACCCAAACAAAACCAAACTACTTCTCTTCTACCCAACTAATAAACCACCTACCACACACTTTACTATACAATCCAACAATGGGACCATTATCTCCCCTGACACCTATGCAAAGCTTCTAGGAGTAAACATTGACAATAAACTCAGATTTGATATGCATATCAACCAAACCATTAAGTCAGTAAACAAGAAACTTGGGTCCTTATACAGGATAAAAACCTTCCTAACTCCAACTGCCAGAGCAGCCACTGCCCGCTCACACCTTCTTTCTACCCTACTATATGCCTCTCCTGTGCTTACTAACCTTAACAAATCCGACCTAAACAAACTCTCATCTTGTTATAATCATATTGCCAGATTTGTAACTGGCTTGCCCTATAGATCATACCATTGTATTAACCTGAAAAAACTTGGCTGGATAGAACTTCCAAATCTTCTCCAGCTGTACCAACTCATAGAAGCATTTAAAATCCTTAAACAGCCTGAGAACACCCCTGCTCTAAAAAATATAATAATTCCTTACACCAATCTAAGCTGCCTTCGCTCAGCAAATAGACCCCTTGTCCAAACAATTAAATCTTACAACCTAGGTGGTGACGCTCTGTTTGCCAATACCACTGGAAAAATATGGAACTCCCTCCCCAACAACCTCATGCTTATAACTTCACTAGTTCAATTCAAAAAGAGTCTAAAACTCCACTATAAGTCACATTGGCTTTGTCCTTGCACAAACCCAGACTAGCTCTTTGCAGTAAACCAAGCCCATACTAGTTCTTAGTACTATCCAATCCCAAAAAGAACAACCTAGTGAGGGGATATCTAACCCCAAAAGAACAATGTATGTTAGCCAAACTCTAAGCCATAATTTGTCCTAATGACTTTGCTAGCATGTTATTAATGTACAGTATAATGAACTGTAGTATTCTGCATTTGCTAGAGCATGGTAGTTTATGATAGTATGTAAATTGCTTTTTTCTTTTTCATTTTTGTTCATTTTAAACTCTATTTTGTAACTATCTGTCATTGTAACTCTGTTGGAGCTTTTCTCCCCGGGCCTCCGCTGAAAATGGACATGTATCCAGTCGGACTATCCTGGTCAACAAATGTAAAATAAATAAAATAAAATAAAATAACTCATGGGATACATTTGGGTTGCATAGCTAGGCTTAGAAAGGTCCCAGAGGTCATTAGCTTAGTATACACTTATGTACCTATGAACTATTTATTCTGTAATTATAATTTATACCCTTTTTGCAAGATGCATATTTCTGGGGGACTATATTACCTTATCAAAAGCTGATAAGAGCAAACACTGTTTGATCGACCTCTAAATATCAAATGCACTAAAATAGTGAAGACACAGAACTGGGATTTTTTTCCCAGGGAAAAAAAAAAATCACTGTTCTGCAAAAAAAAAAAACAAAAAAAAAAAACAAATGCAAATTCAACATGTCTTCGCTATTTAGTGTGTTCGATATTTACAGGTCAATCAAAGAGCGTTCACTCTTATCAGCTTTCAATAAGGTAATACAGACCCTATTTTTTGTAGATCTTCTTAAGGAACTTCATCTTTTAATGAAATAAATATATTACATACAGTTTGTAACCACAAGCATATTTGATAATTCATATCCCATTCCTTACTTTTATGTCTGATAATATCAGTCCAAAGAAATGACTCTAGTGTTGTCACTCATTTGGTCAGGACAAAACAGACAAACAGTTGTGGCTTCAGCTCAAGCAGTTTTATTGTACACAAACACATCAGGATTGAGGCTTTGTAATTTAAACTTAAGTACATTTCTAAACAGACTGACTGCCATAGGTTCATAGGTTCATAGGATGGTACTAGGCTATCGGCCCTAGGACCTATAGAAGTCCAGCCATAACAATTCCCTGGCTATTTCTTCCCACACTATTTACTTCCCTGGACCCCTGTCTAGCAAGGTGACTGACGTGATCCCTGGGGTGAATTTCCTTTCTCCCATCCAATCATCAAGGTTCCTTTTGAAGAGGGCAAAGAGGTGCTCTGCTTGACATGTATGGGCAGTCTATTCCAGAGTCTGGGGAGTCTCTGGGTCAGGAACCTATCCTTCCAGCATGTTTTGTTTGTTGTGATGACAAGGTTTAGATCCCTGGAGCATGTAGCTCTGAGGGATTGGGATTTCTTTAAGTGTAGTATGTCCAACAGCCCTGGGTTTGACATGGCCTTGTATGTTAAGCAGAGATCACCTCGGAGTAGACAATATGCGACAGAGTATAGCTGGAGTTTTTCAAGGTGGTCAGCATAGGGCATCTGCTTTAGGCCTGTGACTCTTTTAGTGAGGCATTTATGTGGCTTTTCCAGTTGTTGCAGATGTCTTGAGAGGTACATACCAAATGGGGTGTTGTATTCTATAATGGGTCTAATGAGGGATGGGTACAGTGGGACAATGACCTCCTTTTTTTCTGGATGAAAATCCCTTAGTGATGAGGTGTGCCAAATAGAAGGATTTCTTGACTGTTGTAGCGATGTGGTTATTGAAGGTGAGACCACTGTCCACCTGTGTCCCTAAGTCTCTTATCATACTTTCGGTGTTTAGTGTACTGCCACCTATGTGGTAATTCGCAGGTACATGTTTTTTCCCAAAGGGGATAACTATACATTTCTTGGCATTGAGCTTGAGCCCATGGCTATGGCACCAAGCATCTGTTTTTGTAAGGCCCTTTTGTAGAGTATTGACATCATTTGGGGATTCAGTAATGGCTCCCAGTTTGCAGTCATCTGCGAAGTTTGTTAGTCAGAGTCCCTTAGTCTTGGCCTGTACTTCAGAGAAGTAGATGCCAAACAAGAGAGGTCCCAGGACTGAACCCTGAGGTACTCCACTTGTCACTTGTCTGGAGCTGGATTTGGAGTCAGCTACTTTTACAGTGTGGGTTCTGTCAGTAAGTGAGTTGGCAACCCATCGAGTGACATAGGGATTAATACCCAGCTTAGTAAGTTCATCTATGATTCCAGAGTGGGGGATGGTGTCAAAGGCCTTGGCGAGGCCCAGTTGGCTGTGTGAACTGCCTTACCCTCGTCCACTGCTCTGGAGACTGATTTGAAGAAGTCAATCAGGTTCAGGAGACAAGATCGGCTATTCACGAACCCAAACTGGGTGGGGTCCAGTGTTTTAAGGTTGCCAATGTCTTTGCTTATAAGTTCCATGATAATAAGTTCCATGGCCTTGCAGATCAGGCTCGTCCAACTGATGGGGCGGTAGTTCTCGGGATCCAAGGTGGATCCCCCCTTGTGGAGTGAGATAACTGTAGCTGTGCGCCACTCATTGGGCATGAAGCCTGAGGTGAGGGTATGATTAAACACGACACTTAGGTGAGGTACCAATTCATTTTGTAGTTCATGTAGTACACAGCCCAGGATGTCATCTGGTCCCATGGATGCTGTATTCTTAGCTTTAGAGAGTGTGTTTTTTACCTGTGTGGCTGTTATTACCGGAATTTGTCAATCTTACGGTATTGAGATGGGCCATTTAGGGGGTGAGATGGGGGTGAAGATGGCACTGAATTGATCTGCCAGGATATTGGAAATATCCTTGGGATCAGTATATTTAATGCCTTTCTGTTGTAGCTCAGAGCAGATCTGAGCATTGCCATTTAGATTCTTGACATAGTTATAGAATGCCTTGTGGTTGTCTTTGGAATCTTTGGCAATTTTATTTTCGTAACTAGCTTTGGAGGATTTTATGAGGGATCTCAGCTTCTTACTGAGGCTGGTGAGGGAGTTTTTTGCATCCTGGGATTTTCCTCTTTTCTGCAACAGTTTCTTCCTTCTGTTGTATAGTTTGTTTATGGCAGGGGACCACCAGATTGGCTTCCTTTTTTGGAGGAGAGCATCTTGGTTCTATTTGGGATGGCACGATTCATGCAGGAATGGATGTGTTCATACAGTGCCTTAGTGTAGGACTCAGCAGTCAAACATTCAGTTCCCGTCTGCATGGGTGACATGAAGTTTGTCACTTCTGACTTGAGTAGCATGAAGTTGGCTTTGGAGAAGTTTTTTATGGAGGTTTCATTACTGGGGGGTGGGGGTGGGATGTGGATGTTAAGGGTGATTAGCTTATGGTCTGATCTGACCAACGAGGGGGTGACCATAGGTGTGGAGCATCGATTTCCAATGTTGGTAATGACCAGGTCTAGGATATTGGAGCCCCTGGTGGGACTATGGCTTAGTTGATCCAGGGCATTGGAATTTATGAATTCCAAGAACAGTTGGGCAAAGGTGTTGGTACATGAGTAGTTTTCCCAATTAATAGCAGGGTAGTTGAAATCACCCAGTATTAGGGTTTTTTGGTTGTATATTAATATTTTCCAGTATGTTTAGAAAGGTGTAGTGAGAATCTTGGGGCATGGTGGGGGATCAGTAGCAAGCTACAATTTGGATTGCAGTCTTACCTAGTGTTAGTTGCACCTGGAGAATTTCAGATGCATTGTGTTGGGCAACTAACCTGGTGGTGTGAATATCCTTGGTGAATATGGACACTCCTCCACCTTTAGTGTTTCGATCCTGGTTTGTTGGCCGAAAAGTGTGGTAGGAGTTGTAGCCTGGTATTGCAGGGGTGCTCTCTGGAGCCTTGAACCAGGTCTCATTTACTGCACAGATATTAATGTTCTCCATTTTTAGGAGTGCCTCAAGAGAGTTCATTTTGAGGTTTCGAATTCTAGCATTGAGTAGCATTACCTTCAGATTTTGCATGCTTGTACCTGTTTCGGTGGTGGTTTTGTCCTTTGAACTTTCCCTAAAAAAGGCACTATAGGGGTGGCTAGAGCCTTTGCCAGTAACCTGAATCCCAGGGGTGACAGGTGCAGACACTTTCTGGCAAAGTATCTTGGTCTGTCGATCATGTCGTCCCAGGCAGACAGATATTGGATCCCCTTTGAATGACACCAGAAGCTTAGCCAATTGGTTAAGTCAATCATTTTGTCCTTGTATTGTGGTATCATTCTGGGTGAAGGCAGGATGCTACTCAGGGTTAGGGTCATACCTGCCTGGGCCACATGATCCGAGAGCTCTTCCATGTCTATTTTCATGAAGTCCAGGGAGGTGCGTCTCAAGTCATTCACTTTAACATGGACAAAGATAGAGTCATATTTGTGCTTGTTGTGGATACATGCTGACACTCTGGCTGTTCTTTCAAAATGGCACTGCTGCCTGCATGTGCTTGGTATTTATACTGCACATGCATCACTTGGAAATGTTTCTTAAAGTCACCACACACACACACACACACACACACACACACACACACACACACACACTGTTCTGCAAGTATAGTGCCCAGTAACACAAATAATTGTTTCTGTAAGAGCAGCATGGTTATATCATAAATACAGACACACACACACACACACACACACACACACACACACACACACATGCACGCACGCACTGCACACCTTTCAAATATTTAAGAAATCATGTGCAGAATATGTACCCCTAGTATAACAAAAAAATCTGTCTTGTTATGATTTCATACAGAAAGACCTGTGTTTTTTGTAAAAAAATGACCATTTAGTATGTTCTGACAAAAAATGCCTGCAGATTCATTACAGTATAATCTGTCATTTGTTTTTTCAAGACTTGATCATTTTGGATTAAACAAATCTATCCTGCATAGTTATTATATTCTAAGCGCAGAAATAAAAAAAAAATTAACATTTTCAATTACACCCATGTCTATTGAAATTCTGATTCAAAATTTTGAGTGCTTAAACCTATGCACTAATATAGACAATAAAATAACTAATACTTATAATAATAAATATGAAAAGAGGATGTAAAGTAATTAAAACAAAACTAGAAGTCAAAATTAAGCCTTATAATCAAGGCCAAAAAAGTGGGATTTGAGGAATCATTTAAATTCAGTGAGTGTTGGGAATATCCTTGGCAAAGCTAGTAGGAGATTCCAAGAGTTTCTTTCTCTGAAAAGCAAATCAGCATTCCCCAAAGGACTCATAATGTACCCTTGGAACCTCCAACAGCCCCAAAGAGGAAGAGCACAACACATGAACAAGGCAGTACCTGGACAAGTATTCCTTAAGGTAAGAGGGATGCAAGTCTTTTTTTAGTTTCAGTCATGTACATAGGAACTGTGTGCGTTATTTTAGCTACATCACATAACATACTGCCACAGTGTAGAGCAACGAGACCGTCGCCATAGTTTTGAAATTCTACAAAGAAAATACCTCAGTTGTAATATATTTTTTTTTTCATAAAGCATTAAGGCATCAGAATGACTCCTGCAGTGTTTTCTAGATTCAGCTACTTTAATAAGAAAAGCTAAAAAGCCTTAGCATGAGAATCACAAATAATTTTAATGCATGGGCAAGGGTTATGCACAGAGCTTAACCTTGTTGTTTCCTTCTTCTGTCTGCATACCTTGCTCTGACTCAGTTTTTGATTGTGATTATTTTAGCATGCCAGCTCTGATGCCACTTTATATATAATGCATGTGTGTATTGTGCTTTTTTCATTTACTCTGTATATAATGTTATTTATTTATTGTCTTTATACCCTCATGCTAACTATGATATTCATTTTGTATATAATATATGTAAATATTGGATTTTGCCATTCACTCTTTACATATGTCATGCATCTATTGTTTATTTTATCCGGGCTAAGAATGAAAAGGGCCCAGTGGGATCAGTGCTCTACCCTATTAACAAATTCAAAATGAAAATAACAATGACAGAAAGTAATTGCCCTCACCATTGCATATGCACTGTATTCTTATAATTCTGAGTGTAGCAAGAATACCTTAACACATATAGAAACATAGATCTCTAGCACGTAAGGATTTCCAAACTGCCTAGTCATCCTTTTTCAATACCTACTGAATAATCTGCATACTCTTTTTAACGGGCCATTTGATTATTTTTTTTTCTATGCCAGCTTCAGAAATTCTGAACTTTGCTAAAATTGTCTGTATCCCTCAATTAACTCTTAGATCTACTTTTTTTATACAGAAAAGAGAAGGCAATGACTGAATTGTTTCATTTACACAGATGTAGGAAGTAACACACAGAACAGAATAAAGAAGCACATCATGGTCAACAGGAGCTGTTTGCAGCTCCCTGTCTCACTTTACAATGTGCATGTTTTGCAAATGTGTTATGATATAAAGCTCTTAAATGAAAAAGAGGAAAGGGATTGTGCTGGGTGAGGCCTCAGTATAATCTGAAAAAGAAAAATTATTGAGATTATCAGGATATGGTTTAACAGCAGCAGAATGCAAAGCTTTAGCTGGTTATGTGGTTAACCACTAGGTTTCCTAAATTACCATTCATAGTCTGCTACCCAGTGAGATGATTTTGGTGTGTCCCTGCTCCTCAAATGAGATTTATTCTTAACGATGGAGCTGCTTGTCTATTTAGTAAGACACTATAGTAACAAGGAAATCAGGCGTTAAGTGGCATTTCTGAACAATTTAAGAAAAAACCGAGTAACAAACTTCAGAGTATATTATATTACTTTACATGAAAGACATAAAGTGCAACCAATGTGATAAAAACAGTTCAAACTCATTAAACATGGAGCAAGACAGTAGTAAATGGGATATTCAACCTCAGGGAAATGTAAAGTAATTAAACGTGAACAGTGCTGACAGGAAGTTCTGTTACAGGAAGAAGTGTAAACAGAGGCTGGCATCAAAACACAGGGAATTAAGGGTACCAGTAAGCAGCTGTACTTACTGAAGGAAGTAACAAGAACCTCAGCATTAGGCATGCCAAGTCTCCTTCCATATAGGAAAACAAAGGATACATTTAAAGAGAAAAAGTAAACTGGGCTGTTGCTTCTGACAGCAACCTTGAGAGAAGGAAAAAGACAAATGAAACTGAAAGTTATTTCAGAATCAGATTAATAATAACAGGATGTACCTGCTAAGCGTATAATGTTAAATGGTCCTTTAGAAGGAAGAAGCTTGAAACAAGGGTCTGAAGATGCAGAAAGCAATGGATCTTTAACAAAATAAATTGAAAGCAGAATGGACAGGATATAGGAAAAACTCTGGAAGTACTTCCAAGTCACAAAACAACCAGTTTGCTTAGAACAATGAGATGACTGTAATATGGTGTTTAGCTACAGTCAAAGGGTATGATACCTTACTGGTAAACATCTCATAACAGACCTGTGGCTGTAATAAAGTATATCACACCTTCATTAAAGTTTGTGCAGGTCACTGTGGCTCAGAGGGTACTAACAGCAGCTAAGGAATGACTTCATGTGAACTATCCAGCACAATAGCAAGTCTACCTTGCAGAATCTGGCAAATCCAAACTCACATCACCTTTTCTTCTGTTTTTAATTGCTGACATTAAGATGGCTGGAGTTCAAGTAGGTTGGAATACAGTGCATCTCATTTAGCAGGAAGGGCAGATGTGAATGAACTATAATATTTAAATCAAACAACAACAAAGTACTCCCAGCAGAGTTAACGCCTCACCATGTAAAATGAAGAAAATAGTAAGTCCAACAACAGCACCACGTATGAGGCGACCAGGCTCGCTTAAATTATCCAGATACTCAAAACGTGTATAAAAGCAAAGATCTTTTATTCACATACATCCAACAGGTTAGCGCTTTCATGTATTGCTTCCTCAGACCTTGAAAATTCAAATGCTACAGTTGCAATCTTTAAATATTGCAACAGTCAAGGGCGAGCCTTTCACTTAACCATTTATAGATTTATAGGTTGGTACTAGGCTATCGTCCCTAAGGCCTATGCAAGCCTAGCCATAACAATTCCCTGGATATTTCTTCCCACAATATTTATTTCTCCAGGCCCCTGTCTAGCAGGGTGACTGACATGATCCCCGGGGTGAATTTCCTATCTCCCATCCAATCATCAAGGTTCCTTTTGAAGAGGGCCAATGAGGTGCTCTGCTTGACATGTATGGGCAGTCTGTTCCAGAGTACAGGGAGTGTCTGGGTCAGAAACCTATCCCTCCAGCATGTTTTGTTCATTGTGATGACAAGCTTTAGATCCCTGGAGTATGTGGCTCTGAGGGATTGGGATTTCTTTAAGTGGAGCATGTCCAACAGCTCAGGGTTTGACATGGCCTTGTATGTTAAGCAGAGATCGCCTCTGAGTAGACGATATGCCACAGAGTATAGCTGGAGTTTTTTTAGACAGTCAGTATATGGCATCTGCTTTAGGCCTGTGATTCTTTTAGTGAGGTATTTCTGTAGCCTTTCTAGCTGTTGCAGATGTCTTGTGAGGTACATAACAAACGGGGCATTATACTCTATAATGGGTCTAATGAGGGATGAGTACAATGGGACAATGACCTCCTTTTTCTGGATGAAAAGCCCTTAGTGATGAGGTGTGCAAACATAGAAGGATTTCCTGACTGTTGTGGCAATGTGGTTATCGAAAGTGAGACCACTGTCCACCTGTGTCCCTAAGTCTCTCATCACACTTTTAATGTTTAGTGTTCTGCCACCTATGTGGTAATTCATGGGTACATGTTTTTATCCAAAGGGGATAACTATACATTTCGTGGCATTAAGCTTGAGCCCATGGCTCTGGCACCAGGCGTCTGTTTCTGTAAGGCCCTTTTGTAGAATATCCACATCATTTGGGGATTCAATAATGGCTCCCAGTTTGCAGTCATCTGCAAACTTTGTTAGCCAGAGTCCCTTAGTGTTGGCCTGTACTTCAGGGAAGTAGATGCCAAACAAGAGTGGTCCCAGGACTGAACCCTGAGGTACTCCACTTGTCACTTGTCTGGCGCTGGATTTAGAGTCGGCTACTTTTACTGTCTGGGTTCTGTCAGTAAGCCAGTTAGCAACTCATCGAGTGAGGTGGGGATTTATGCCCAGCTTAGTAAGTTTATCAATGATTCCAAAGTGGGGGGTGGTGTCAAAGGCCTTGGTGAGGTCCAGATAGGCTGTGTGGACTGCCTTACCCTCGTCCACAGCTCTGGAGACTGATTCGAAGAAGTCAATCAGATTCAGGAGACAAGATCGGCCCTTCACAAACCCAAACTGGGTGGGGTCCAGTGTTTGAAGGTTGCCAATGTCTTTGTTTATAAGTTCCATGATAATGCGTTCCATGCCCTTGCAAATCAGGCTTGTCAGACTGATGGGACGGTAGTTCCCGGGATCCAAGGTGGATCCTCCCTTGTGGAGCGGGATAACTGTAGCTGTGCGCCACTCAGTGGGCACGAAGCCTGAGGTGAGGCTATGATTAAACATGACACTTAGGTGAGGTGCCAGTTCATTTTGTAGTTCATGTAGTACACAGCCTGGGATGTCATCTGGTCCCATGGATGCTGTATTCTTAGCTTTGGAGAGTTCGGTTTCTACCTGTGTGGCCGTGATTATCGGAATTTGGCAATGTTTTGATATTGAGATGGGCCCTTTAGGGGGTGAGAGTGGGGTGAAGTTGGCACTAAATCGATCTGCCAGGATATTGGCAATATCCTTGGGATCAGTATATTTAATGCCATTCTGTTGTAACTCAGAGCAGATCTGAGCATTGCCATTTAGATTCTTGACATAACTATAGAATGCCTTGTGGTTGTCTTTGGAATCTTTGGCAATTTTATTTTCGTAACTAGCTTTTGAGGATTTTGTGTGGGATCTCAGCTTCTTACTGAGGCTGGTGAGGGAGTTTTTTGCATCCTGGGATTTTCCTCTTTTTTGCAACAGTTTCTTCCTTCTGTTGTATAGTTTGTTTATAGCAGGGGACCACCAGACTGGCTTCCTTTTTTGGAGAAGAGCATCTTGGTTCTATTTGGGATGGCACGATTCATGCATGAGTGGATGTGCTCATACAGTGCCTTAGTGTAGGATTCTGCAGTCGAACTTCCAGGTCCCATCTGCGTGGGTGTTGTGAAGTTTGTCACTTCTGACTTCAGTAGCTTGAAGTTGGCTTTGGAGAAGTTTTTTAAGGAGGTTTCCTTACTGGGGGCTGGGGGTGGGGGTGGGATGTGGATGTCAAGGGTGATTTGCTTATGGTCAGACCTGGCTAATGAGGGGGTGACTACTGGTGTGGAGCATCTATCTCCCATGTTGGTAATGACCAGTTCTAGGATAGTGGAGCCCCTGGTGGGACAATGGATTAGTTGATCCAGGGCGTTCGAATTTATGAATTCCAAGAACCGTTGGGAAAAGGAGTTGGTACCTGAGTAGTTTTCCCAATTAATGGCAGGGTACTTGGAATTACCCAGTATTAGGGTGTTTGGTTGTATCTTAATATTTTCCAGTATGTTTAGAAAGGTGTAGTTAAAGGGAAACTACTTCATTTTCTACCTGCTGACAGATAACACGATATAAAACAGTAAATATACATACTTTATCCCTCAACATTGACACTAAAAAACTGTCATTATAGCAGATATAACAATACATAATCAAAACCTTAAATGAAACACTACAAATGTTGTCATTGAGCATACATTCAAAATTAAAACTATTCTGCCTAAAACATTCAAAGTGAATCAGCTGACTTATTAGCCATTCTACCTATATATAAAAATAAATGTAAAATTTCAGAGCAATCAAAGAATAAATACATCCTACAAAACAAATTCTGGATGGAACATAAATGTACATATTTCACTATCCATAAATGTCATGGATTCAAAAGGAAGATATGAGCACAAACTCATTATATCTCATCCTATCTAAAAAAACAAATCTGCATTCATTTCCAACCTCACTTCTGCATTAAAACATTATTATGTTGCCCTGATCACATATAAAATCACAAATCTATATATATATGACAAAGATGAAAAAGGCAAGACACCTCCTCAGTGTATTTATAAGGCTAATGACAATGACAATATGTGTAGTGTTTCATTTAAGGTTTTGATTATTTATTGTTGTCTGTTATAATGACAGCTTTTTAGTGTCAATGTTCAGGGATAAGGTATGTATATTTGTTGTTTTATATTGTGTTATCTGGCAGCAGGTAGAAAATGAAGCTGTTTCCCTTTAAATGGTTAAGTGAATTGCTCACCCTTGACTGTTGCAGTATTTAAAGAGTGCAACTGTAGCATTTAAATTTTCAAGGTCTGAGGAAGCAATACGTGAAAACGCTAACCTGTTGGATTTATGTGAATAAAAGATCTTTGCTTTTATACACTTTCTGAGTAATCTGGATAATTTAAGTGAGCCTGGTCGCCTCATATGTGGTGCTGTTTTTGGATGAACTGTAATATTCATTGGAAAATCACATGCCTTGGCTAATCTGTGTTCTTGACATCAGCCATCTAAAACTGCCAACAGAAACTCAAAGTAATGTATTTATTTGTAAATAGTCACTTCTGAGATTAGACTTGTCATTGTAGTACTGAACCCGGACCCCCTTCTTTCACAGACTTAATATTCTCTGGGTTGGATAAGACTTATCCTTACCTGTATCTTGAAATATCATTCTTTCTACTCATTTAAGGAAAAGAAAAGAAAGGAAAGGAAATAGTTAATGGGTCAGTGTTTTGTTTAAGTGTGTAATACACATTAGCAGTTAGATTTTAAATAAAATAATCAGAAAACTTCTGTATGAAAGATGGTATATCGTTATCTGACATAAAGTTCAATGAATCTATTGCTTAATCCATGCAACATAATATAAAGCCCTGCTAAACAGAACAATTAGTATAAATTATCTGAACTTTGTTTATTCTCAGAAATTTGTTCAGATCTCAGACTCTAGCTACCAGTCTTCCTGTAACATATCTTTGTGCTCCATCCCACACACACACACACACACACACACACACACACACACACACACACACACACACACACACACACACACACACACATATGCACAAAACACCCTAATTCATTTTATCAGTTATTTTAGTGCAGGCAGTAAACCAAGATGCCATTCCCTCTGTATACATGTCACCACAGATATTTGTTACAAAAGAAGGGGCAGTGATATGGTCATGCACAGCTCTCCTTTATGCTGGTCATCTTCTCATGGTGTACCATTTACTAAGAAGTAGAATAACTCAATATTTACGTTAAATGAGTTTATTCAATGTCCTTTTGGGTGAGGATGTCATCTCTTGGCTGGTGGTGTGAGAAATGGATTGTGTATTGTAGTGGATGTCTTTGTAAATACTTTAGTTGTTTTGTTGAATATTATAATAATACCTATTTTTAATTACTTGTATAAAATTGTTATGATATTTCTCTTATATGTTAAAACAATAAACCTGTTTTGAAAAAAAAAAAAAAAAGAAATGGATTGTGTATCAGAATCAGGAGATTGTAAAGCTACAACTGGTTATGAGTCAGTATTAGAAAGCCATGATGTACCATGTTCCAATGGTAGAGATCCAAGAAAAGTTGTGTGATTGAAAGTGTTTGAAGCAACCAGTACTTTAAGAGGACAGACGGATGAGTTGGTAAATCTGGCTGGCTTGTTTGGTGCTCATATGAAGTGGCCAAGGGTACTTTGTCTGATGAAGTGGAGTGAGGTGCTTGCACACAGTTGGAAGCCATGGAACATGCCATATAGCAGCTATGCATGATTTGAGATAAGGAAGGAGAGACAGTGAGGGGAGTGGAACAGATGAGAGTAAAATTAATTGAAATGGAACACAAGATGAGAAAATAGAATTTACAATTGTACAGTCCTGAAAGGTATAGATAAAAAAAAGAAATTTGAAAGAAAATGTAAAAAGTAAAATGGCAGACAGGACTTGACTTAGTGAAAGACTTCTTGGGAATAATTCAAGTGAAGTGTTTGCTACTACCAGAGAGTGAGGTTAAGCACAGAAATCCAAATCCAATTCTGACTGACTTTTTGACTCGTTATGAAAAATGAGTGAATGTTGTAGAAGCTGTGGCAACCAGGAAGAAAACTACATTTAGAGGGAAGATCTGTCTTTACAGAGCATGATTATTCTGAGATAACACTAAAAGATTGTTTGCGATTTGCAAATGTAATACAGGAATTTAAACAAAGGAGACTAAAGTTTAAACTGCCATTCCTAACTATAATGATTTTTTTTTTATTTATATGGTAAAGAATTGACTTTTGATAATCTCAGTAAATCTATTTGGAAAATAAGAGAACTACTAATAAGAGTGATTCAAACTCATGCATAGCAGACTAGTTAAGCATAGCTGGCTTTAGGCAGCAGCGAACCCTGCAGTCGTTGGCGGACCCCTGTTACTAAGGAGGGCCCCCAACTACAACAAATTATCTTATCTTGATATTTTGTAATGTGTTTGTCAAATCAAGTGGGTAATAATAACTCTTATTTATATCTCCTTTAAAATTCAAAATATCTCTGGTTATAGTAAGTGTTTCATCAAGTAGCATCCTCTGCACTAAAACTAACAGCATAGCCAGGTTTAGGTGTCTGAAAAAGATGTGGCATCGGGGGGGGGGGGGGGGGCTTAATCATCCTTGACTGTGTGAGGGGCCCACAAAAGCTGCTGTTGGCTAGGGAAAATAAGGAGAAAAAAATGCATTAATTTTCTGATTATGCTTTTTAACCTGAACAGGGCTGTGATATGGCCCAGTTAGGATAAAACTTATAATAAACAAGAGCAAGGTAACCACTAGAGAGATCAGTAGCCCAGACTGACTGATCTCAGTGCCTACCTTATATTTTGAGAAGAGATGATGCTTCCAGTCTTCAGGGATGATTTTCTATTTCAAGGAGTTTTATAAATACTGGCAGAACACCAGATGTTATAACTCTAAACATCTTTGATCAAGAATTCTGAGCAAAGCCAAAAATAATAGTGACTCAAAATCAAAATCAGGAACAAGTTTTAAATATTACTTTAATTCACTTACAAAGTTAATAGAATAACACACTTTGCATCAACATGCATGTTTTTGACAATAAGAGGTATAAAACTCTGATCTCCTGATTTATTGACTATCTCTAATCTTAAATTAATTACCAGTAAATCAAACTTAACAAGGGACAGAGCAAAATTATGAGGTAAAATCATGGATGGTCTGTGAAATCAGGGATAGTGACAGGTATACATTACTCCTCAATAAGGTAAATAAAAGTGACTTACCTCTACTTCTGTTTGACAACTGCTAAACACAGTTACCAATCCAGTGTGGCAGTACCAGTATTGTACAATGCATTGCTATATTGGCAATATCCTTGGGATCAGTATATTTAATGCCATTCTGTTATAGCTCAGAGCACATCTGAGCATTGCCATTTAGATTCTTGAAATAACTATAGAATGCCTTGTGGTTGTCTTTGGAATCTTTGGCAATTTTATTTTCGTAACTAGCTTTTGATAATTTTATGAGGGATCTCAGCTTCTTACTGAGGCTGGTGAGGGAGTTTTTTGCATCCTGGGATTTTCCTCTTTTCTGCAACAGTTTCTTCCTTCTGTTATATAGTTTGTTTATAGCAGGGGACCACAAGATTGGCTTCCTTTTTTTGGAGAAGAGCATCTTGGTTCTAATTGGGATGGCACGATTCATACACGAGTTGACGTGCTCGTACAGTGCCTTAGTGTAGGATTCTGCAGTCGAACTTCCAGATCCCATCTGCATGGCTGTTGTGAAGTTTGTCACTTCTGACTTCGGTAACATGAAGTTGGCTTTGGAGAAATTTTTTAAGGAGGTTTCCTTACTGGGGGCTGGGGGTGGGATGTGGATGTCAAATGTGATTTGCTTATGGTCAGACCTGACCAATGAGGGGGTGACCACTGGTGTGGAGCATCTATTTCCCATGTTGGTAATGACCAGGTCTAGGATATTGGAGCCCCTGGTGGGACAATGGATTAGTTGATCCAGGGCGTTGGAATTTATGAATTCCAAGAACCGTTGGGAAAAGGAGTTGGTACCTGAGTAGTTTTCCCAATTAGTGGCAGGGTAGTTGAAATCACCCAGTATTAGGGTGTTTGGTTGTATCTTAATATTTTCCAGTATGTTTAGAAAGGTGTAGTGAGAATCTTGGGGCATGGTGGGGGATCTGTAGCAAGCTACAATTTGGATTGCAGTCTTACCTAGTGTTAGTTGCACCTGGAGAATTTCAGATGCATTGTGTTGGGCAACTAGCCTGGAGGTGTGAATATCCTTGGTGAATATGGACACTCCTCCACCTTTAGTGTTTCAGTCTTGGTTTTGTGGCTGAGATGTGTGGTAAGAATTGTAGCCTGATATTGCAGGGGTGCTCTCTGGAGCCTTGAACCAGGTCTCAGTTACTGCACAGATCTCGATGTTCTCCATTTTTAGGAGTGCCTCGAGAGAGTGCATTTTGAGGTTTAGACTTCTAGCATTCAGTAGCATTACCTTCAGATTTTGCATGCTAGTATCTGTTACGGTGGTGGTTTTATCCTTTGAACCTTGCCTAAAAAAGGCACTATAGGGGTGGCAAGAGCTTTAGCCAGTAACCTGAATCCCAGGGGTAACAGGTGCAGACCATCTCTGGCAAAGCATCGTGGTTTGTCGATCATGTCTTCCCAGGCAGACAAATACTGGATCCCCTTTGAATGACACCAGAAGCTTAGCCAATTGTTGAAGTCAATCATTTTGTCCTTATACTGTGGTATCATTTTGGGTGAAGACAGGATGCTGCTCAGGGCTCGGGTCATACCTGCCTGGGTCACATGATCCAAGAGCTCTTCCGTGTCTCTTTTCATGTAGTCCAAGGAGGTAGGTCTCAAGTCATTCACTCCAGCATGGACAATGACAAAGTTGTATTTGTACTTGTTGTGGAGTGACTTGAGTGCATGTGTTATGTGGTGGATCCTGGCACCCGACAGGCAGCTGACTGTAATTTTCTCCTTGTTCAGCCTGGTGCGTGGGACATCAGTGGGCCTGACTATAGAGTCACCTATGAGATATATATATATATATATATATATATATATATATATATATATATATATATATATATGGATTCCTATTACAAGAACGAAAGTTCACTACTTCAAACTTGTAATAGGAAGCCTCACTTCTGTGAAAGTTCACTTTAACGAAAGTGAACTTTTGCGTAAGTGCACTTCATCGAAAACACCGCAGCACAGTGGAGGACATAAAAAAACAAGCTATGTCCTCCACTATGGTGTGATAGTCATGGACCTTACTGTTAGGGCATGGGTTAGGGTAAGGGGATAGTTAGTAAAGCTATCCCCTTAACCTAACCCATGCCCTAACCCTAAGGTTCGTGACTATCGCACCATAGTGGAGGACACTGCTATGTCCTTCACTGCGCTACAGTCGTCACAGACCTTAGGGTTAGGGCACAGGTCATGGTAAGGGGATAGCCCTATGGGCTATCCCCTTACTATGACCCGTGCCCTAACCCTAAGGTCCGTGAGTACTGCACGGAAGTTCAGTACAACACCCATTCGTTAGTGTGCAGTGAGCATTCCTTGCACTATTTCGAATTAGTGAAAATTCGATCTAGTGTATGGATCCCATATATATATATATATATATATATATATATATATAAATATATATATATATATATATATATATATATATATTTATTTATTTATATATATATACACACATAAATATATGGGTCTACTTCTAAATTTTGAACTTTCAAAATGTAGACTTTCATATGGTCAAGACCATAAGATCAAAGTTTTGAAACTTCCAAATTTAAATAAAAAAATACCAAATATCCTTTTTTATATTTTTGCAGTGGGACAAGGCCCCCTGCACCCCCCCACACCACCTGCTAATTAAGTATACCAACCCCAAGATCACACTACAGTGAAGAAAATAGTAAATATACCATTCTGCACTGTCTGGCCCTCTCCATTTAAATGGTTCAAAGTTTCAAAACTTCGATCTTATGGTCTCGGCCATGAGAAAGTTGACATTTTGAAAGTGTGATATTTAAAAGTAGACCTATGCACACATGCACGCACGTGCGCGCACACACACACACACACACACACACACACACACACACACACACACACACACACACACACACACACACACACATACACACAATATGTGTGCATAGGTGTAATTAAAAAGCACACACATAAGCAAATGCTTTTCTCCTTAAACATGTTCCCCAACTTAGAGAGTAAATATATAACCCCATTTGGGGAATGTTTGTAATGTACTCTAAAGCCATTCTGTAGTGAGAGAGGGAAAGGAGAGCTGGTACCTCAGTAGGAGTAAAGTTAATTGGTGATCCCAATTAATGGGGACAGCAGTCACGTGAATCTAAGCATATGATATTCAGTGGAGCCCTTTGAGGACAAAGAATGAAAATTTTGATCCGTTCCTTTCATTAGAAAAAGTCATTTCTGAGCAGTAATGGCAGAAGTTCAGAGTTAGGCCTACAAGTCTCAGGTGAGTAGGGTGATGGTCTGGCGCCACTACAATTGCCTGATGTACCATCCCTAAACTGAAACTAGTCATGATTCTTCTCCTAAAATTGTACAGAGAGACATATTCCGCAATTCTTCATCTTTTATATTGTTTTATTCTCGGTTATCATCTTTTGTCCTCAAAGAGTAACAAGTTATATACTGCCAAGGGTCATTAAGCTGTCAGCATCCACTTTTCTAACCACCACCTTGTTGCTAACTAAGCAAATGTACATCTTCCTTGCTGACTACTCCACTAGCACTGAAATCCATATCCATGAAAAGGTTCAAAGAGAGATAAAACTCATCAAGGAATCAGCCAGAGGAATAACCCTAAAACTAAAAAAATAGAATGATACTTCCTATTCAAATCACTGCCCATTATAAGAAATGGTGTACTAGACTCCCATCATTAAGAACTATTCATCAGAATTAAATAGTGGTATAAGAAAGAATAATAAAGTCCTTCAAAAGTTGAAAAGATATTATATGCATGTCTCAGACTAAAAAAAAAAAAAAACTAGTTGTGCTTCCCTAACCTCAATATCCAACACTTACCCTTTGAGGACATAAAATGGTAAACATTGCCAGACAGCAGGGTTAGGGCAATGTGAAATGTGATCTTTCTAGATTTACACAGAATGTCCAGATTTTTCACTCTTATTTTTGGTTTGTCCTCCATAAAATTTATGGTTTTCAGGCAAATCATTGAGAATTGATGTCACTAAATAATAACAGAAAACTGAGCTTCAGATTTCATGTGCTTCAGAAAATGCATACCAATGAAAAACTTTTTAGTATATTAACTTTCTAGGTCTATGAGATAAATATTTAAAAAATGTCAATATTTCTGAGCATTTCCTTTATTTTTAGCTTTGCCCAGATTTCTTGCACTTATAGGTTAAGAGGCATAAATTAGTCAGAGACTAAAATTCAGAAAAATAAACATTCCTATAGAATATTATTTCATGTACCAGGGGCATGTTGGGTCACAGTCATGTCAAACAAATGGGATCACTTGTGCAACACCTATTATGAAGCAATGCAGGGTATATCTTGCAAGCCAGAATTCTCCAGTTCAATTGATCATTATCAAAAGACCTTGGAAGTAGCAGTGTTGCAGACTAGTAGATACTGATAGAACTGGTTTTGCAGGGCAACATCAAGATACCCTGGGCTTAATTTTTCCAAGTATTTTGGGTTTGTACAATGATCAGGACAGGACCTGCTCATAAGTCAGGGTATGATTAGAGTTCATGAAATTAATATTGTTCCAGTCTTTCCTGTTAGATAAGAGTGCTCTTCTCAGCACCCACACCCAGAATCTGCCCATGATTGCCTCCTTCTGTTACTCACACAATGTTAGATATTTTGGCAGCATATTTAAGTATAGTTGTAAATTATTTTTTGTTCCTCTTGTCCCTCTTCCTACTGCTATTAGAACTGTTTAGGTATCTTTCTCCCACATTGCTCTCATTTCTGCTTGCAAATCCTGGTATGTTATGACTTTGTGTCTCTCTATACATAAGACCCTATAATCAATGGGTGCAGCAATTGTAAGATCTATGCTAATTTTGTCTTTTTTATCTTGAACTGCTACATCTGTTTTTCTTGCATCTGTTTTTTGCTATGTTGGTAAAGGGTAATCCCATGTGATATAAACTTCATCATTCTCCATAATGCTTTGTGGTTCATGTTTCCAATACTTCTCAGCTACTTCCCTATTGTAGTGTTTGTACAATCCCTGGTGCAACAGTCTTGGCACATCACTGTATTTTTCAATCTACAGACCCTCAGCCATGACTATATCACAACCAGCAACAAGATTTGCAACTGTATCCTGTTATATTTTACAGAACCTACATTTATCTGTTTTTCCCACTTGTTCTATGAACTTTGTAAACCACCATGTGCATGGTTCACTGCCCTACCACTATTGTCCTTTCATCTTTTGGTTCCAGTTTACCTCTCCTTAGCCATTCATGTGTCATCTTGGCCAATATGAGGTTGTTCCAGAAAATCTCTATACTTGCCAATATCTGTGTACTTTCTGATTTTTTTCTTCTACTCTGATCCTTTTCTTTATATACTTTCCTTTGTTTTTTGGCAATCTCGGTTGCTATATAATTTTTCTGTACTTATAGTTTGATTTCCCTTCCTGTTTTGTTCAAAATGTTGTTCTTTGTCTTTTGGCTTTTCCCGGTTAGGGGTCGCCACAGCGGAACACCGGTCTGCTAATGATTGGCAGTAGATTTTCACGAACACCGAGGTGCCAGCTCGATGTCCAACCTTCAACGAAGGCACGCCCATTTACGCATGTCTTTCGAATGCCACCCAGCCACGGTGAGGACATGCAGACTCCACACAGAAGGCACTCCCCGCACTCCAGCCGAGAATCGAACGGGAGAACCTCTTGCTGTGAGGCAACAATGCTACCACTGCACCACTGCGGATCTGTTTTGCTCCAAAATGCTTCTGCTTAACTAAGCAAAAATGTCATCTTAGATTTATAACTGCAGAGCTATACATGTTGTCAGTTTCAAGAAGGCTCATACCTCCTTTAGAGTAAGGTATGTATAATCTTGGTATACACTGTTTATGCATTTGGTAAACATGAAGCATTTTCTTGCTGTCTTTTCTAACTGGTTCATTACTTTTGTCCAGACAATCACACCAAAGCTAGAAAGGTTACAATAGGAGCAGCAAATCGATTTACAGCTTGAACTTTTTTTTTTTTTTTTGGATGTCAATGCAGTTTTTCAATATTAGCTTTATTCTTATGAAGTATTCCTTACTGAGCTTTTGTTCCAGTTGTTTATGTTTTAATGTCAACCTTTTATCTATTTCCATTTATATATTGACTCCCTTCTACTCAAGTTTCTTTACATCATATTCCTATTCCTGATTAATATTTTCTTGGTGCTACAGCTTTCTTGTTTTAATATTGCTTTTGCACATTTATCAGTACAAGATGTCATTCTTATATCATCTGATAAAGTTTTAAACATTTATAGTTTTATTTTCAAACCCTTGTCTTGTCTAATGAACTATATGATTTTAAATCGTACACAAAAAGCAAATGAGATATCATTAGACAAGGTTTGTTTCTAGGAGTTGAGCTATAACCATATCCTAACCTGTTAAGTAAACAGCGTAATGGGTTAAGGGCAAGACAAACCAGCAATGGTGACAAAGAATCACCCCAGAATATCCCTTTTGAATTTTTATCCCTGAGATAATTATTTGCCCCGTTTCGTGGCTTAACTACAAACTGGTTTGTCAGTCTATCGTTATCACTGTGAATTAATTGATCAGTGTAGGGTTCACCTTATATATCTGTAAGAATTCCTTTATCCATGAATGTGGGATACTGTCAAATGCTTTTTTGTAATCTATCCATGCCATACTTAGTTTCTTCCCCTTTTTACAACTCCCTGTTATGTCTTTGTTTAGTAACAAATGATCCTTTGTTGTATATGGCTACCTTTTATTACATTTTTGTTTTATTATCATAATTACATTTTTTCTAAATGATTATAAATGTTGTCTGCATCATTTACAGTATATAATTAGTATATTGTGGGAAGGCAATTTATTAGTTTGTAGTTCTTAGGATGGCTTACAGGTTCACTCTTAAAGAGGATTATTGTTTTTTTCTGTTGTTAAGAAAGATGGTGTCTGTTTTGGGATGTGCATATAAGTAATTCTTACTTATGGCTAAATCATTGTTTAAAGATGTTAATACCTTCATCAAATGTTTGTTACTGCATCTGGGTCTGGAGTTTTCTGTTTAGGAGCTTTTCTTAAGTTTGTCTCAATTTCTCCGGCTGGTACTTCATCCTGATCATCTCATCTATGTTAGAGCTCCTTAATGTTTCTCTTAATTCTTCTGTCCATTCAGCATCATTGTTATATTCAACAGGGTATTAATAAATATTTCTCCAAAATGTACCCATTTCTTCTTTCTTAGTCGTGTTTCTATTCATTTTGTTTTATTTACCAGTTCTGTATACAACATCTTTGGGTCATTACTGAATTTCTTATTTTGCACTTTTCCTTCACATTTATTTATATACTTTCTAAGTTTTTCTGCTTGTACTGTTATCCAGTCATTTGATTGGAGAACTACAAGAGAGTGGTGTAGTGGAGTTATAAGGCTAATAAGGATGCTTTGTTGGTGCAGACTAATAAGTGTGCTTTTACTGGGGCAGATTATACTTAACAGTACATAATTCTATTAACTTTAATGTTTACACAATATTGAATTCGACTAAGTCTATAGGCATTGCCACTTAACACTCAACTATCTACTCTAAGCTTGTTGGAACACAATGTATTTGCTCTATATTTACTGATTTACAAGGCACAGTTTTATGGACTATTCTATAGGGAAAATTTGCTGTCCAGGTGTTTGCTACTATACGGGGCATTGATAACTATTACTATATGGTGACTAGCTTTCCACAAACACACTGAAGTTATAGTAACACAGGAAAAAAAAAACAGAAAACTAACTAATGAGCCATATGGCCAATAAAATAACTACACTATGAGCCCTTTTGTGTGCTCAATCACTCAAAATAACTTAAGCAAATGTAATTTAGCAATCAAAAGTACTTTGTTTTTTTGGAGGACATGGGATACAAGTAAAACACTTCTGGAGCACAGGCTAGGATGCCTAACTTTGCAGAACTCTGGGAAAATAAGAATGAGACAAGATGTAGTGAAGGAGGTTTATTCATAATGAATACTGGTTTGCTGAGTGGGCACTCAATATCATGGGTCTATGGAAAACAATGGATGTGAAGAGTACTTAAATAGTTTATATAACAGACAATATCAAAGGCTGAGGGGACAGAGAGGAGGACTTTGAAAATACGATTACCATAAGGGGCAGAGACCAGAGACACAGTGGGAAGGATTGGACAATTTCATGGAAGAAGCAGGCTAGCTAGAGAAAGATACAATCAAATAAAGCCAATATTGGAGCGCTTAGAAAATTTAGCTTAATGTCTCAGTGGGTGGGTGGGACAGACACAAAGAACAGAGAAACAGAAATACAGTGGAATGCAACTTTAATCAGGTAATGACAGATGTATTGTCCTATATTTGCAGAAAAAAGCAAACAGTGTTTCACTAGTACTATTAGATCTGATGTTGTCAGCTTTCATTCTTCCTCAATGCATAGGTTCAGACTGGATACTCAGATCCAACTCCACCATTATTCTAGCTTGTGGCCACCAACAAACTCTTGAGATCCTTCCCTACCCATAATGCACCACTACTAACATCCTTCAAATCTCGTTTACCGCTTTAGATTTCAGAACCTTAGGCTCTCAAGTTTTTCTGTGAGAGATAAGTTATTGTTTTTTATTTTTTATTTCTAACTTTAACAAATTACTATTTCTTCAATTTTAATATGAAGTCGAGTGTATTGACTCTTCTACTTTACTTCCAGAAAAAATCTCCTTTCCTTTACATTTTGAACTGTTTTATAACTATTAATGCACAAAATCTGAAATGGAGCAAAATCCCAAAGCTTTTTTTGTCTTTTATCAGCTGTTTGTCTCCATTATTGTGACAGTTTATTTTAAACCTTTATTTTTTCATTTTGGTGTCAGTGTTTCTTTACTAAAGATATTTCTTTTATATACAAGATTTATTGTAGTTCTTTAAATTCCGTTCCTACAATCATGGTTTATATCGTTTAGGACTGGAGTTGTTATCACGAGTTTCTGAGGACAGGAAAAAATAAACTGATATTAAAGGCTTTGCTGACATCATCTTTTTTCCGAAGACATTGTTGGGGCTCAGTCCCCATATAAATGTAAAGGCCTGTCAAACTGTCTAGTTTCTTGGCTTCTCTAGTCCCTGCTTCTTCAGAACTGAAAAGAAAGAGAAACTGTATCTGAAGTGATGTGCGATCCGACCATCATCAGATCCGACCACACAGTTCTTCAGAACTTGAACAAAAGAAGAAATAAATTAATATTGAAAGGTTTGTTGCTAACTACCTTTTTATCAGAACATTGGAGTTCAATATTCAAGGATCCTTCAAAAGGTCAAGATGTTCAAATTCTTTGGTTTCATCTTCATTATAAAGCAAAAAAAAAAAATGAAAAAGAAGAAGAATAGAGGAAGTCTGGAAAGAGTTTGAATCCAGCCACCTCGGATCCGGCATCTCTAAGATGTCCTCTGGATCTTTACACCTCCTTGGATCTGGCAGGTTTAACTCCTGTCATTGGATCCTAAGTTTTATTGGATCTGACAGACATAATTTTTATCTTCAGGCAATAATTACAAATCCAAAGTCCCATAGGGCACTTTTCGGATGCTAATTTCTCCTAGGATCTGACAGCTCTGTTGTTACTTCTGCATTAGATCCTAAGCCATCGGAACTGACAGACATAAATCTTATTACAGACACATGGAATGAATTTGGATCCAATCTCTCCTGATCCAAAGCATTTTTAGCTTTTGGATCTGACAGGCAGAAGTTTGACTCCAGAAAAACAAGGACTTCTTTGAATCCGAAGCCCCTAGGGTCCTCTTTGGATCTTAATTTCTCATTGGATCCAATAGGTTTTGGTTGTTACTTCTACATTTCTATTTATTTATTTATTTAGCATTTGTTTACCGGGAAAATCCAACTTGGAACAAAGCCAATTTTTAGGGAGGCCTGGGGAGAAATACTCCAGATGCATGTCTTTGTAACATGGGAGGAAACCGGAGCACCCAGAGGAAACGCACATGAATGCAGGGAGGACATGCAGACTCCACACAGAAGGCACCCCAGCTGAAAATTGAACCGGAGAACCTCTTGCTGTGAGGTGACAGTGCTACTGTTTCACCACTGCGCCATCCTTTTAACAGACATAAGCCTTATTCCAGAGAATTTTAAATATTTTAGATCCAAATTCTTCTGATCCAAAGCCTTTAGAACCTCCTTTGCATCCTAAGCTAGTCATTATCAGTTGAGACACCAGCCATGTGGCCTAACCACAGCCCCAAGGGGGTTCAAGTGTATCGCAGTACTGCAATCTCAATTACCTTTGCAAGGATCTCGCGTGTTTCCATTTTGGGATGACAGGCTCATTACCGCTATGACCAAGCTTTTACTGGTACAAATTTCAGAGTAAGTGTGGCAGGCTTGTCCACAATTTAGGGTATCCATCAGTAACAAGTCACAATTCTAAACAACCTACATGTTAGAGTTTATCAGAACAATTTTTCAACATGGTGTCTATCCTAGCATCTCTACCCCTTTACAGAGTACAAACAGCTCAGAAAATATTTAGTAGAACCAGAATTTCAGCAGAATTGATTCCACAAGTCCTGGAGTCAATGTCAATGGCAATAGTCCTACTTCCTTACCAAGAATAGATGCTACAAACACAATGATAAGCTCTCTCTCAACTTATGTCAATAAAGATAACAATAACTCAGGTAAAAGTCATCTTTCAGGTGGATACAGTCAAAACAACTGTGCTAGCCCATCATTTCTTCTTTTTCCTCCCAAGGCCACAGTGACCATGGATACTTTCCAGATTGGATGGAGTGGACAATTCCTGGGGATTATAGTCCAGGGCATTTGGACCCCCGAGGAGGTCAACTTCCATTACTGAAGGTGTGACAATGGGCGATTTTCTTCTAACCACTTTGTAATTGTAGCCCATTTTCTGAGGAAGTTCAACATGATAGCGTTCAGCTTGAGCAGGTCCATCTTACTTTCTTACTGCTTGTATCTCAATTATTTATTTATTTATTTATTTGTTTATTCATCCACTTATCATAAGGACAATTTTTCATTCTGTGCCCAGGAGTACAGACCTGAGGCAAATGAAATTGCATATTTAAATGGAAGAAACAGTTTATGCAAACTAAACATGTACAACAACAACAAGGTGGAAGAATATAAAATGTGATAGGTACTTACAATGCAGCTTAATTAAGATTACTTCAGAAAGCAGCCATGTTAAAGAACAAGCCACCTTATTGACCTCAACTAAGATGGTTCCCCTTCCTTTGACTTCTTTTTTTTCTGTACTCACCTTCAATTTTAGATCTGTCTACAGAACTTCTGTCTCACCTGACAGGCATGATTCATCCATATATGTCTAGCTTAAAACTGCTGGGTATTTTGTCTCATTATACTGATAGCCAGGCAACCTATGCTTTCTTTTTTGCCCATCCGATCTATTCTGTTACCCTCCCATAACAACTCTATAATAGAAATCTCTACAGAAATTCATGGAGAAGGTTATTTCTTTGTTGAGTAGAGCAGTATCAAGTAGAACCTTTCACAGCTATGATACAGTCTGTTTTTGAATTTCTAGCCAGTTTATTTTAAGGAGGTGCTAGTTTATAGAGTGTCTAACCTCTATTCACAGCCTTTCTTGAATTTCTATGTAGATTTTCAGAATTCTTCTCTGGCTTCCTCTAAACTTTGCAAAGCATTTTTAATGGTTTTCTTCTCCTTATACATCCTTACAAAGATCCCATACCATCATGGGATATACAGTTGGTACAGCAAACATTGGCACAGTCTTCTTTTCAAACTACAGCCAAATGTAATCTAAAATTCTATACCTGGGACTCTGTCCTTTTAGTTGCATTTACTTCCATTGGATAATGTCAGAACTTCAAGCATTATATTCGAAGTCCCCATCTTATTTTTCCACATGGATAGGGACACTTCACACACTGATGCTTCCTTCCTACCAAGAGCAGTGTCAGAACCCACCATTAACCAACCAATTTAACCTGTCATTATTTTTTCCCAGACTTTCCAAATAAAGTAAGCATATGCTGAACTTACTAGATGTTTACAGATAATGGCATTTCTACCTGCACAGAACTAACAACTAAGGAAGACAGATCAATTCTTGGCTTCCTTGACATATCACAAAATAGGCAAATTTGTCACAAATGTAACGATAACCAACCAGTTAACAGATTATATTTTGTTTGTCTCCACTAAATTGAATTTCCCCCTAACAAACCAATGCAGGCTCTTTCAATTCCACCTATGACCACTTCCATTATATTCCAGCCTAGACTATGCATGGAGTCTAGTAATGGGACAACTACTTGGTCAAATCCTAATCCCTTAATCATTCATTACAAATTGGAGCCGGTCTCGAGAGAAAGAGAGACCTTTTCTTCAACAGTACTCAGGAGTATCCTTCATTAAAATCCACCCAGGAATTTAGATAGCTGCAAACTTTGTCTCATACTTTGAGGAAGAATGAAAATTGACAACATCAGATAAAGAAGTTATGTACTTACCATAACATTCCATCTGTGTTGTTCATGTCTATTCTTCATCAACCCCTACCCTCCATCCCCCTCCATTTATCCCAAGTGAATTCTGGAGGAATAAAATTCTTGGGACACCACATGACCCATGTCTTGAACTCTAATTATGACAATTCTTTATGGTCTTCATGTCAAGCTGAAAACATGATCTGAGGGAAGTTTACTATTGAAAGTTTGAATCAGCTTTGTTCAACCAATACCAAAGGTTGACTCGAAATGCTAAATTTGAAATTTCGAAAGTAAACCCAAAGGGAAACTGAATACATTTACCATCATGGTCTGATGTAGTCGACATAGCAGGAGGTGACATCACTCACTTCCTGCTATGCACATTAACATACTGCTGAACTCTACAGTCAACGGTACGTTACTTCTAGTACGCTCCCCTGCACCCTCCTGTGGGGGGCTCTGCCACCCACACCCCCTGTACATTAAATATACCAACTCCGAGATTGCACTACAGTGAGGAAATGGGCTAATTCCCTGTTCCTCACTGAAGATCGACCTCCCTGCACAATTTCAAACCAAAATGACTGACCTACAATACCCATTTGCTGTAGTGTAACTCGATCTATTTTGGTTCGGCATTCTTCCTACCTGGGAAAATGCCTTTCGACCATGTGCTGGTCAACCAAGGCAGTTTCAACATTCCTATAGTAAACCCTGAGGGATGATAGGGGTGGTCCATTATGGGTAGGGAAGGAACTCGAGAGTTTGTTAGTGGCCACAAGCTAGAATAATGGCCGAGTCGGATCTGAGCAGCAAATCTGAACCCATATGTTGAGGAAGAATGAAAATGGACAATACAGATGAAATGTTATGTAAGTACATAACTTCTTTTTTAATTGGTAATGAGGTTCTATGACAGTCATGAAGTTCTAATGTTCCACTCTTACTGGCTTTCAAACTATACAAGATAAAAATCTGTAGAATATCTGTGACATTTGGTTAATCGGTAAGAGGCAGATATAAAAAAATAATAAATATCTAATCCTAATAAATTATGTAGTGCATCTTGTCCAAAATGTATACCTTCTAAAAATGTGCACACTTTTTTAGTAAGTTATACAGTATGAGTTTCTGTAACTTCCTGCCATGTTTACCAGTCCTGATCTGTCTTTTACTGGTGGTTGTTCGTTAGTGCGCTCCTATTTTATTTAAAGCTCCTGCCATGTTGCATTCATCATTAACCTATATTATTTGCAAAGCCCTTTTGAATAACCATCTTCTCTAGTCTACTTTGCTTATTCAACATTTCTGTTACATTTAAAGGCACAAATATATAGCCTTTGCTGATACTGAAATGTTTTATCATTTTCTGATTTAAGCTTTTCTTGCTTTGCTGAATAACGCATTAAATATTCATAGAGAATACATTTATTTTATTTTTTCTTTCCATGTTATAAAAGAGAATGAGGTAATTAAATTCCCACAAAACTAAGGTGAAATTTTTGCATGTATTATCACTTAGCGGTATTAAATGAATTTTCAAGTTCAGGAAGAAAATCACCTCCTGATAACCACTTGATTAAAAAACAATTTACCAGTAACTATGTTAACCAGTAGTACACTATGCTGACATTTTACAGATGCTGTAAAAAACAAATGCTTTCCACAAGTACTTATTACTACATTTTTATATTGACTCCATTTTACATTGTTTGGTACCATGTAGCATTAGAATAGTTTTTGCACAGAGTTCACCACCATGTTGCAGCATTGAAAGCACTACACAACTCTTTTATTTATTGTAGATATATGTGCAGGAATTAACCCTAAATTAAGGAATGAATTATTGATAAGTGCATAGCTAGCTTTTTACTTAGCTAATTGCTAAAGGAGACCATCAAGAAGTGCAGTCATATCAACCAATATTGTGGGAGACTAATAAACGTACACATTAAGTAGACTTTCTCTACATATCCTCAGTAAAAAAAAATTGCAATCATCCATCCAGCAATCCAGTTTTAAAGGTTGCTAAGGAAATATTCTGCTTGATAAATAAGAGCAGTATATTCCAGAAATATGGGACATTTGGGGTTTATCTGTTGTGCAATCCAAAGCTGTGGTATAGCTTTATATCTCAAAAACAGCTGTCTGCTTTACTACTGGTTTTATTTAGGTGAAAGATTAAATGGAGTGCTGTGGCATTGATAACATGGGAAGATTAAGTGGAGATTACGGCCCAGGGTTCTGTAATACAACTGGTGGGGACACTGGGCTTTTAGTCTCTCAGAGTTGTTAGGGGTAATGAAAAATGAGATCTTACTTAAAAAAAGAACGAAAAAAACACCTTTGCTGAATTAACACTTGTATCATAGGTTCACTTACATTTATATAAAATACGGTTGCCACCCGTCCCGTTGTCAGCGGACACTCACGAGTTGAGCCCTCTCATCCCGCTTCCTGCAGTCACCAAGTGTGGGACTTTAAAAGTCCCGTTTTTCCCCTTTTCGCAATTGCAAATTCAATTGCTGTGGAAAAGCCGAAAATACTTCCATTTTTTCCACGGCAATGCGGCTACGTCACCAACCGGACCTGCAGTTAGAGAGATTCCCTGCTAGATCCAGGTGGGAATGCAACACAGTAATTGGCTGCAGGGATTGGAGGGGGCGGGGACTTACTAAGAAGAGCCCAATAAAGGTCGCAGCTGTAGAGCACTAAGCTCTACAGCTGTGAACAAAAAAGATCTGAGATTTCTATTTCTGAAGCCAGCCCAGCCAGCCCAGCAAGCCCAGCAAGCAAAGAAGCCAGCCAGCCAGCCAGCAAAGAAGCCAGCCAGCCAGCAAAGAAGCCAGCCAGCCAGCAAAGAAGCCAGCCAGCCAGCAAAGAAGCCAGCCAGCCAGCCAGCAAAGAATCCAGCCAGCCAGCAAAGAAGCCAGCCAGCCAGCAAAGAAGCCAGCCAGCCAGCAAAGAAGCCAGCCTGCAAGGGAGCCTGCCAGCCAGCCCAGCCACCACTTGAGCATTCAACTAGCCATTCCAGCAGGAAGGAAGCAAGCTAGCTCAGCAATAACTGTGATAGTGGTAAGTACATAATAGCATTTTGTGGCTTTAGTTATTTAAAATGGGAATATTGTGCTTTATTTAAGTTTTTAATGTTTAGAGGTAGATGGGGATATAGTATGCAGTATTTAAATCTGTGCAGTGGTTATTTTGAGATTTTTGAGTAGGAGTTTAAAATGGGAATATATTTTGATATTTTTCAGTAGTAGTTTTTAAAGGTATAAAACCTGAATGTATATGTAATTGTTATTATTCTTGGGGGTATGATTTGGAAGCATTACTTCAAAAAGGCTGAACTGTGTATAGAAGTTGTTTATTTCTGGTGGGGGGCAGTGAAATATAAATTTAGTGTGATGTATTTCTATTGTAAAGGCTGAACTGTGTATAGAAGTTGTTTATTTCTGGTGGGGGTTAGTGAAATATACATTTAGTGTGATGTATTTCTATTGTCGTAGCTTTTTCTGGGTATTGTCTGTTTGCAGAAAGAAAATGTTCGAGCATAGTTTGCACTTTTTTGGATGGAAATGTGTGCAATTTAATGCTGTTTTCAGGAAGTTAGAATATACTGTTTGGGTAATTTTTCCTGTTAGTTCCTGCAAGTCAATGTGTATGTGGTACAAGTCTACCGTTTGAGGGGGAATGTTAACAGTTAGTGTACTAGTGTGCAGTATAAAGTACTAGGGTGCAGTTTGTATCTCCTTTAACAACTCTGGTGATGTCGTGGTGGGGGTGTGGCCAGTGTCATGTTGGCCAAACCCCTATCATATTGACCACATCCCCATGTCCCACTTTGCCCTTGTTAAAAGGTGGCAACCCTATATAAAAGTAATCAAATCATATTACCAAATTTCACATTTACAAACATTATACATCACAAATATTGTTTAAACCATATATCATTACATACATCATTCAATTCCTTTCTTCTTTTAAACCTCCTTCCTCCTCCAAACATTTTTTTGCATGTATTGTTCCCAAAATTTCCAATTTTTCGATGTAACTTACTTCTGTCCATTTCAAAAGATCCCACTTCCTGTTCTTTTCCCTCTGTTACAATATTCTCTAATTAAGTATAGTTAGTTTAGAATTTGATTTATATTTTCTAGTAATTGCTGTTTTGGCAGCCACCAGAATTAGACTTAACAAGGCCTTACTATGTCTTGACAGTTCAGTTCAAAAAATGATTTTCTTAGTTGTACTCATTTGCTTGCCCAGTATTCCTGACAGAGAACTCTATAAGGAATTGTTAAAGTCTACAAACTCATTCCACTCTGGGAATATACCTGTTCCCAGGTACCTCCTTCTTTCCCATTACAACTCCAACATTTGCCATGTACCTGAGGAAAAATTATTTGGAGTCTATTTGGGGTTTAAAAGTATCTATGCAAACACTTCCAGACACAAATCCTAAATCTTGTAGATTTTGTTTCCTATTTGGAAGCCGTATATATATCCTCCCATTGTTTGTTTGTGAATTGATTATCTAGTCTCTTTTCCTAATCTTTTCTGGTCTCCTCTGATTGATTCCTATAGTTATTTTGTAATATTTTATATGCCCTACTAATTATCCTTTTTTAACACCAATTAAAATCTCAACCAATAAAGGTCTTTCATTTAGAATTCCCCTATCCATTTTTGCTTGTCTATACTCTGATATCAATCCCTGGTAGAGAAGGTAATTAATAGCCTGCAAGTCAAATGTCTTCTTGACCTCTTTCCATTATATTACCTTTCCCTCTCTAATTATTTGTTCCCAATACATTGGTTCCTTTGCCAGCTTCCTCCATTGCATTCCAGCCCCCCTCTTGCCTGTACTAAGTGCCCCTAATTGCAGTCATTCATATCAGCAAAATCTCCTTTCTTCATTCTGTTGGCTCAGTTAATTATATACATTCTGCTGCTTTATGAATATAATATTCTGTATGACTGCTCTTATTCTCCTTAACGATCTGTGTCCAAAATCCCAATCTTTCCTTATTTTTTTAATTACCCCCTGCTCTATTATCATCATCCCTTTTTAATTTAAATTGTAGGTTCCTGATCCTGTGATGTATAAGAAACTTAACTGTGTAGTTCTAAAATATCCCTTTAAATCATGTAATCCTAAACCTCATTGTTCTATTGGGAGGATCAGCTTACCTCACTTGACTCTTGCCCCCTTTCCCTCCAAGTTAAAATCCTTCAGCTCTTATTAATTACTATTCACAACTTCTCCTCTTGTTCCTAAAAAAATATGTCTGACCTGTGCATAAAACTAAAGGGACTAAAAACATTTGTATTTCTTGTATCTATATAGCACAAGCAACAAAGGGAAAGAGGACACCCTGGCCTGCTTCCTCTGTTCAGACACAACTTACCAGAGAAGAACCATCACACTTTGATTTTTGCTCTAACCCTTCATATATCCTTCTAGTTAACCTTATTATTGTATCAGGAAATGCAAATGCTTCCATTGCCCTAATCATAAAATCCCAGCTTACTCTGTTGAATGCTTTCTCTGCATCAAGACCCACCAACAACAGCGGTATTTTCTTATATTCTGTTTCCCATGGATTACCATTGCTTTATTAATGTTTGCCTTCTCTCCACAAAACCACACTGATCCAGATCTATCAATTTTAGAACCACCTTTGCCATTCATTTAGCCATTATAGACATAAACATTTCATAATCATGGTTTTAAAATCAAAATGGGGCTATATGAAGTTGGATATAATGGGTCCGTACCGTATTTAGTTAATACAACCACCACAGCTTTTTTCCAGGATGTTGGTGCTTCCCCTCTTTTTCAAATACTGTTAAACAAAATCTTACAGATCTTTATCACTTTCTTCCCTCGTAGCTTCCAAATGTCTACCAGAATACCATCTATTCCTGGAGACTTTCCAGCAGATTGGTCATACCAAACCATTTTTATTTCCTAACTTAACTGTTAATTGTTGTGCCATATCTACATCTAACCTTAGCATACTTAAGTCTTCCAAAAATATTTCCATTTGTGATTTTTCTTGACTTTCCCACTTCTCTGCTTTATATAAATTTTCATAAAATTTCCAAAATATCCCTAATATCTCTACAGGCTCTCTGGTTATTTTTCTTCTTATAGGCTCTCTAAGTTTGGCAATAACCCTTTCTACTTTCTGTTGCCTAAAACATTGGGTCAAAAGTTTTTGTGTTATCAAAACACAGTTGCTTAACAGCAATCTTTCTAAACTCATGCACATTATCCAGGTGCACCCTTATTTTTTTAGCACTCTGCAATTGCACCTCTTGTTTAGTGCAGTCCCCATGTTCTGTAATACTGTAACCTTTGTCACCCTCTCCCAATCATTCTTGTTACTTCTTAAACATATCTCTTTTTCTTTCTGCCCTGTAGTTAAACTCCACTTTTATTTTATCCCACTCATTAGCTATAACTTCTGGAGTACTTTATATCTTCCTGAATAACTCCCAAATAATTTCCACTCTCCATTCCTTAAATTCCTCTGTTTTCAACAGGTGGGGAAGTGCCAGTGTCTCATCTTAACATCAATACTCTGCATTTTCTCTTACTAATTATTGGCACATGATCTATAATTATTGGATGTATTTCAAAGTTCTCAATTAAATGTTTATGCTCCTGTGAAATATAACTTATATCTAGTTTAGCCCAGTTATTTTACCTTGGAGAGCAATATGTAAATTTTCTCTGAGTTTCTACTACTGAATTCACATTTTCATAAATATCTTCAGAGATCTACCCTTTTGTTGTATTTTCCCTTCAAGCCTCCACCCCTGCAGATACATCTTCATTGTTACAAATCAAATTCCAGTCTCTATCTATAAAGAATATTCCTTGCTGAAAGCTGGTTATGTCTCCCAAAATTTTTTTACCTCCATAATAACAGTTTTAGGTGGAATATAAATACATGCCAGCATAGTCCTTGTCCCTTGCCTTTAGCCCCTTACTACCACACATCTACCATTATTATCTTTTTCCCTCTACTTCCACTATTTGGACTCCTGTAACAATTAATATAAGTACTCCTGTTTTCCTTTGTTCTTGATATTCTGCTGAATATCCATCCTGAAATCCTTTCAAATTCACATATTCATTTATTGCCAAATATGTCTCCTGTAGCATTGCTATTTGCATTTTTCATTTCTTAATATAATTAAATATTCTTTACTTTTTGTCTATACCTGTGAAACTATTTCACATTCTAAGATAATATGGAAAGTGTTACCATTATGGTAAAAAGTAGTTATACCCACCTATTACATGTGGCATTTTTTTAATGTCTGTTTCCAGCTTTTGTAATACATGCTTCCTCCTAATGTTTGCCAGGTTAATTCTTTATACAGTTTTTTTCTTATCATCAACATTTGAACCTATGCCCCATTTTACAAGACTTTTTTTGTTTTTAAAAAAATCTCAAACAAAAAAAAAACACACTCCAAAACATCCCCCCAAGCTGATAACTTAATACAAGTACACATAACTATGCACATCTTCAAATAATGAAGCTTAACCCTCCTAATAGGAACTTTTGTACCAAATATACAGCTGCTAACACAGGTCCTAATTGACCTGAAATTGAGGTTATCCATGCTAAGATGCATGTTACTGCCTATGCGTCTACTTACACTAATTAGTGTCTGTTTTTTTTTTTCATCTTTATTCTCTTTCCAGATATGAAAACAACTTGTTGCTTTCAGAAAAAAAAATCACATTTAGCCTTTAAGAAATCAGTGCTCTGGCTCTTATTGTCATATTGTCAGCTTGTCTCTATGAAAATGTAAAAGAAAAAATGTAGTTCTCTACTGCAGCCTGAAAGGCAAGCTGAAACATTTATTGCTAAAGGAAAAGTTTTCATTATATTCAGTGTTCTAAAATTTACCTGTTTCCACTTAAAATGTGCTATTAGATGAAGCCAAGGGTCTTAATCCAGACCTATGCAAAAGTAAGAGAAAACAATTTAGTTCTACACATATTATGATCTGTGTACTTTTGCAACCCATTCTTTACCTCAACAACCCAATATTACAGCCTATTAACTTGAACATGTTTTGCCTTGCTTTTTTCCCTTTTGTGCTGTAATACCTACATGTCTTAATACCAAAAAAAGAAAGAGAAGAAGAAAAAGAAAAGGGGAGCATTTGTTTTCTTAAGTAACTTTATCACATAAAAGAACTAACTTTACTATAAAACATGCAATTTATATTGTGAAGAGTTTCATAGAACAGCTGTTAATAACAGAAATAATTTTACTTACAATTGCCTTTTTCATTCTCCTTCCCCTCCCCTCAGTGTTCCTCCAAACATTAATGACATGAAGTGAGGCAAATGCTTTTCAGTTCTTACAAGATTAACAAACTCAACAAAAGTCCACTCTTTCCACTTTTCTTCTATAGCTGTATTTCACAAATGCAATTGATGCTTTGCAGTCTTATATTTATTTCGCAATTTCCATGTTTTTAGTCTTCTCCCTGTATATCTCCACCTACCATCTCCAGATTATGGTTCAGTTCTGAGGTACTTTCAGTTCTTCTGGTCAAATTCATTGTGTTTCTCTGTTTCCCACACACTTTCTGTTGGAACAGTGGAAACGGTTTCACTGGCAAAGTCTCTCCATGTGTTTTATTATCAGAAAAATGAGAAGCAGAGCTCCCTTCATCTTGATGGCTCACTTTTTGGACAGACTTTTTTGTTTCCTCCTTAGCCCATTCTGCATCAAAAAATTACTTTGATTCTCCAGAAAAAAATATTCTGAAGACAGTTGGGTACAGCAGCTTGATTCTCACACCTGCCTTTTGACATTCCCTGACTACTTCTGCATGGTGTACAGTGAATAATCATTTTCCACAAATACTCTACTGTCTCCAACTTTTATTACGTAGCCCTTTTTCCACAGTTTTGTCAGGATCAACTCTTTCTGTGGGTAGGTTTGCATCTTTACCAATGCAGGTCTTGGCTGATTTCTAGACATTTTGCCCTTTCAAATAACAGTTCCTGCTGTGGAATACCAGTCCATTTGCTTATTTGTGCCTTCATAAAATTAATATAGTTTGTTCCTTCTAGTGTCTCTGGTGCAGCAAAAACTGTCAGGTTTTCCTTACATGCCCTGTCCTCTAATTCTACCATTTTTTTAAAAAAATCTCTTCTTGAGCAGGCTCGAGCTCATCCAGCCTTTTCTTCATTTTGACCTCTGATTTTTGTAGTCAGCTCATCTGTATATTTGTTTAAAACATCTTCCATTATTTCCTGCCTTATGTTATTTGAGATGATACACTCCTTCAGTGTTTTATTTACTTTAATCAGCTGTGAACACATTTTTACTTATTTTTTCCTCTAGATTAATGAAAGCCATGTCTTGCACCAAAGCTGTAGCTTGAACTGTTTTTTTGCTAAACAGCTGCAATATTCTTCACAGTCGGTGTTTTCTCTTCTCCTTTTCAGGCTCTCTTATTTTCTTCTTTGCCTTTGCTGGCATTTACACAGTGTACTCACTAGTCAGTAACTAACTGAATTTACTAAGAGTGAAAGAGTTCCTGGCCCTTGTGTTTCAGTTTTTTTTTTTCACACTGGAAGAGCTGAAGTTAATCTGCAGTTGTTCAGTGTACAGCCATCTTCAGACATGAGATCTTTTTTATTAGGAATCATTGGCATCTTTCAAGCTTGTTTAGATACTTAGCTAGGTACATACTGTAGAGTGCATTTTATGCAATGATGGTCCTAATTAGAGATGAATAAAGTGGGACTATAACTTCTTTGGGTCTTGAGAAGATACCTTAAAAGATAAGTCTTGGAAGATAGAAGGATTTTCTTACCAGTACAGGGATAGGATGGCCAAATGAAAGTCTCCTAGCAACATGTGTACCCAAGTCTCTGATGTCAGATGGTTGCTCTTGTTGCACATGTTTTAGCACATCAAAATAAAACACAAATTTGGTAATGTGGCTATTAACAAGGTCAGATGTAGAAAAGATGATAGAGTTTGTATGTGTACTGTCAGTCATAGACTGATAGATTAAAAGAGTATCTAATTAAAACATTAAAATAGATTAAAACATGACAAAATAACAGCCATGATCTACCGCACAAACACAGTGAACAAGAAATGCCCTTCTGTAGTGTAGCACTTACAAATAAGGTAACAGTTTTCAATAAAATGTTTATAATTTGTTCCTTCTACCATCAAAAGCAAATTATTGCACATTGGGTTGACTTATGCATTCTGGGAAACTTTTGTATAGACTGTCCCTGGGATTCATGAAGCTCGGCAGAAGGACGGCATTAGCCTTGCGCCGACCGTGTGTCGTAGAGATGGAGCAGCACTACCACATGCATATTAATGAAGGCACACTGCTGCAACGTCCACGTGCATAGGAAACGTGCGTGAGTGCAGGGGGCGTGTCTAAGCGCTGCACGGAGGTGTGAACATATCGGCTGCATACGTGCAACCTAAAATGCTGACCAGTACAGCCTGCCTCTAATAATAATCACTCCTGTCAGTGTCTGTGGATAGTGAAATGTATGCAAAGCATACAAGACAGTTTTGCAAGCACCAAAATAAAAAGTAAACACAAAGGCACGTAGCTGAATATTGAGTCCCCGTCCCTCGAACAAATGACATTTAAAACCCCGTGCCCATATTCCATTGTAGTGGTGATTGTTATACCAAGTGGAAGCGAAACACAACATGTTAGCATACCACTGCCATTTGCTAAGCCTAGCCCAATGGTTAGGGTCACCACCTGTCCCACATTGTGAGGAACAGTCCCCCTCTGGGCAGTTGTGTCCATACCAAAACCATTATAAATGTTAAATGTCCTGCGATTGTAGGACATAAGTATGTCCCATATTTTATGTAATAGTTCCATACAATACTTATTTCTGTATGGAAAATACCTAAATGTTACAAGAAACAAAATAAGCAACTAAATGAAACAGAATAAGCAACTAAACTGCTACAACAATAAGCTTTCATTTAGGCATAAAACTAAAGTACTATCCTTTGTACTGACCGTGTGTATGTGTTGGCCTGGAAAATCTGATGTGTGTCCCGAAAATGTCCCATTTTGGTCATATGAAAAGCTGGCAACCCTATCAGTGGTCAGAGCATTCACTCAATATCTGCCCATTCATGGTCCAAGTTGTCCTTGTCTGAACGGACCAAAGATGAATGGGTATTACCGGGTCTACCTACCATTTCATGAAAGATAAGTATTTGCGTGTACCTATGTGCGTGAAGTGCAGCATGTGGAAGATCAAAAATGCTAGGGTCGTCCTCACAACCATATTGATACCAGAGATATGTAGTGTACAATATGTGTTCTGTTGACTGTGCCATGAGCCATCAACCAGAGAAGGGATGGATGGTGTGTGTGTAATATGGGTATAGGGGGGTGATGGGTAATGTAATAATTTGGCAAGGGGAGACTGGGTCGGATGCACAATAGGTGAACTGGAGGTGCATGAGGGAGCAGTGTGTGAATCAGAAAGAAAACCAAAGAACAAATATTCACATCTGCAATACAACCTGACAGGCCATACTGTAGAGCACAATCCCACAAACATATGAACATTAAAATGTGCGATACACATGTACAGAAACATTACTGGCTCACACCCACATAATGGTCTGGCCTGAACTGAGCCATCCAACCCAAACACACCTGGATACATAATTGAATACCCATCATCCCCTCCACAGCACACCCCCCCCCTTCCTGAACATCCACCAAAACCACCCATACTCGGGCTGCTAGCTTGGCGCAGCCATATCTGCACATAGTGACCCCTACTCATATCTAGTAGGCAGTCTCACCCTAGGAAGTCTCAGGATTGCAAACTATTTATCCCTTGCATGTATAACCCTACTTCATTTTCATAAACCCAAAAGAATCGAGGTCATTGGTCCCCACAATTTTTGGATATCCCTCATTGGATAAGTATCTGTTTTAAATATTAGACTTGGTGTCACAACACAATGTCCAGTCCTGTAGACACCTGGACACAAGTTGTATGAGCAGTAGTTGTCCACAACCCTGCTCAGTCTCCAGCCGGTCCTGCAGAACCTATGACCCGGGATTAAACACCTGACCATGATGCACATCTCCCCACATGCATTATCGGGAATATATACCTTTCACATTCGCATAGTGGCAGTCGGATATAGGGTGATTAAGGTGCTTTTAAGCAGACATAAGTAGGGTTACCACCTGTCCCACATTGCGAGGGACAGTCCCTTTTTGGGCAGTTGTGTCCTGACCAAAAATAATAAAATGGCAAATGTCCTGAGATTGTAGGAAATAATTATGTCCCATATTTCATGTAACAGTTGCATAAAATAGTTATTTCTGTATGTAAAATACTTAAATGTTACAAGAAACAGAATAAGCAACTAAACTGCTACAAGAATAAGCTTTCATTTAGGCAAAAAAGTAAAATTCTAACCTTTGTACTGACCGTGGGTATGTGTCGGCCTGTAAAATCTGATGTGTGTCCCATAAATACCCCACTTTGGCCATTTGAAAAGGTGGCAACCCTAAGCGGGTATCCAAGGTGTAAGTGCGATGGCAAGTGGCAGTGATTCAATGGTCTGGGAAATGTAAATAAGCATGTAGATGTATATGCATGTGTATGTACAGACCAATATATATATATATATATATATATATATATCTATCTAGATATGAAGAATGAACATAGTCACAATATAGCAGTCATAAATGTGAAAAGAAACAGCAGCGGAACCCCCTGTAATATTTAGTGCTGTTATATCCGGTTGGCCAGAGGTGAGCACACCTCTGCATCCCCAACCACAGGTAGGACGCTAAAAGTAGAACTAACTATGTTCCCATGCTAAGTCTGACTTTCAACTAGGTACAGGGCATTCCCAGTCCCCAGTCGGACAAGCCTAAACCCGGATGTCCACATGAACACCCTGACAATCAAATATATGTATGTGTCAGGACTATAGGCTTTAGAGGTCTGAATATACTTTGAGTGAGTCAACATGCGGCAAGGGTCCAGAGCAGTAGGGAATGGTGCATGTGTAGTAGTGCAGTTTTCCCAACAGGAAAATGGATGCCTGCTGTGTTAGTGAAGTGTTGAGGCATGTGTTTGGGTAACTATGAACCATGGGTATACATATAAATGAAGCAGAACACCAATGGTATAGTGGTTATAACATCCAACTATCGAGCAGACGTTGCCGGTTCGACTGCAGCACACACCATTTATGACACGTAATCCATATACGAGCATGTCTTGCTAAAAGTGGCATTAAGGGAGGCTGTGATGAGATTTTGGCCTATCATTAGTGAAGATGATAGATTAGGGAAACTTTTTCCATCAAGAGTTACCTTTTCTTACAGTAGATATTCCAATCTAAAGGAAATTCTGAATTTTAGAAACAACAGCACATCAAGAAAGAATATTAGAAAGGGAACATTCAGATGTGGAAATTGCAAGATTTGTAGTCGGGTAAAAAGTTTGGATGGCATTAGAATTAATGATGTCACATATAGGGCCCAAGAATACTACGACTGCAATTCCACAGGGGTAGTATACATCATAGGATGTGGATGTGTGCAACAGAAATGGTACATAGGACAAACAACAAGGAAGGTGAAGCTCAGGATCCTTGAACATTTGGGTGATATAAAACACAAAAGAATGGAAAGTCCGGTAGGGAAACATTTTTGTGAGGTACATGGGGGGGTCCCAGAGGGTTTTGTATTCAGTGTGTTGGGTAGGCCTAATACACTTGGTAATGAGGTAGTGTTTCGTGAAAGGTTGCTACAAATGGAATCTAGGTTTATTCTCAACTATAAAACTTTGTTCCCTAATGGGTTAAACATGGAAATTTAAACTCACTTTTTCCACATATTAGCTTAGAGATTATTGATGTTTATTGAAGAATTTCAGTGAAAGATAACAAGGAAATGTAGAGTGTATATTGTATTAATAGTATTAGCTTAAAAAATCAAAAAATCAAAAAATCAGAATATTTATAAATGTGGTGATTCATAGTATTGTTTTTTATTTAAGTATTTATTTAAAAAAATATTAAAGTTATTTACATGAATGGAAGATATAAAGTATTTATATAAATTTGATATTTAATGAAGTTAGAAATAATGAAAGCAAGTGAAGTTAAAAATGTTGTTTCAGATGCAAGTTACATGGTTGTGTTAATAATGAAGGTAATTAAATAATTGGTAAATGGAATGGTGCACTAATAATTCAATTAGACATGATTTAAAAAGGGTGGTGTTTGAATGTGCAAAATGTATTCCAGGAGAAGGCGAAGGCCGAGGTACCAGAATTAAAAGAACTTTTCAAACCTACAGTGATTGTGTTCCTGTTCTGTATATTCAGTGATTTTGGTGCTTTGAAGGAGTGGAGGAGTTGTGTTTCTATAAAAGTGGAACTAACTATGTTCCCGTGCTAAGTCTGACTTTCAACTAGGTACAGGGCATTCCCAGTCCCCAGTCAGACAAGCCTAAACCCGGATGTCCACATGAACACCCTGACAATCAAATATACGTATGTGCCAGGACTATAGGCTTTAGAGGTCTGAATATACTTTGAGTGAGTCAACATGTGGCAAGGGTCCAGAGCAGTAGGGACTGGTGCATGTGTAGTAGTGCAGTTTTCCCAACAGGAAAATGGATGTCTACTGTGTTAGTGAAGTGTTGAGGCATGGTTTGGGTAACTATGAACCATGGGTATACATATAAATGAAGCAGAACACCAATGGTATAGTGGTTATAACATCCGACTATCGAGCAGACGTTGCCGGTTCGACTGCAGCACACACCATTTATGATGCGTAATCCATATATGAGCATATCTTGCTAATTTTATGCTGTATAACGATATAATACCAATGAAATGTGAACTGGGGTGACGTATCACAGTAAGAATGTAGAATGATTTTGCGTGACATGAATTGGCGGTTAAACGGAAAGCCGCAGCTGAAAAGTGTTGTACTCACCCTTTGTCCAACGGCCCTTATTCTGCCCAGTAACACAATATACCACATTGGCCAGGCCCAATGCCAGGAACCTACGCATCACAATCAATGTGATTTACCACTAAGCCATGGCAGTTATACCTAACGTCGATGTTATCACAAACATAGCAGACAGCACAGTCATTCAACAGTATGATCAAAGTAATTAAATCATATAGATGTGTATGCATGCATACGTACACACACACACACACACACACACACACACATATATATATATATATATATATATATATATATATATATATATATATATATACATACTTACATATAGGGTAACCACCTGTCCCACTTTGCGAGAGACAGTCCCTCTTTGGGCAGTTGTGTCCTGTACACTTAGTGTCAAATGCCAGATGTCCTGAAATTTAATGACAAAAATATGTCCTATATTTATGTAATAGTTGCATAAAACAGTTATTCTGTATCTAAAACACCTAAATGTCATAAGAAACTGAATAAGCAACTAAAATGCTGCAAGAATAAGCTGTCAATTAGGCATAAAAGTGAGGTTCTGTCCTTTGTACTGGCTGTGGGTATGTGTCGGCCTGCAAAATCTTGATGTTTGTACCAGATATGTCCCACTTTGGCCATTTGAAAGGGTGGCAACTATATATATACCTTTGTATTTGGTTTCTGTGTTCCTCCATTTTCTTGTGTGGCCAGAGGTAGTTTCTTTACTCACCAGTGGGAGTGGGGAGTACTGAGCTGCTTGTTTGTCCTCAGAGGAGTGGTTAGAAGCAGCAACTAGTAATTTGTCGGCCATTTTGGGTCATTTCCTGTTTTTTCCAGCCCCCTGCTATAAAGCACGCTTTGGCAGGCTTTTCTGGCATTAGAGAACTAGGCATAGCTCCTCGTGGTCCCCTGCAGAGTTCCTAAGCCAGCAGAGAGCAGAAAAAGCAACTTTCTTGATCATAAGTATTTTTTAAACTTTTAGTTTGCATTTTTCGATCTTTTGAGCTTTTCGACTACTGTTTGTGCTTATATTACTGTTTAATTACCTTATTTTCCTGTTTTTGTGAGCTTATATTGTTGATTGCACTTGTGGGCTAAAGTATTGCTTAAAAGTAACAAACAGGCTAATACACTCAAGTGTACCAGCCTTTGATAGCAATTTAGTCGAAAACAAAGCATTTACTGCATTTTTTCTGTCTGTTTGCAAAAAAACAAAAACAGAAAAATATTTCTCCTTTCCTAAACTTTCCTAGCTAGTTGTTCCAGTGATCAGATTTTGCTGATCCCTGGGCTTTGTATTTGGTTTCTGTGTTCCTCCATTTTCTTGTGTGGCCAGAGGTAGTTTCTTTACTCACCAGTGGGAGTGGGGAGTACTGAGCTGCTTGTTTGTCCTCAGAGGAGTGGTTAGAAGCAGCAACTAGTAATTCATCGGTCATTTCCTGTTTTTTCCAGCCCCCTGCTATAAAGCACGCTTTGGCAGGCTTTTCTGGCATTAGAGAACTAGGCATAGCTCCTCGTGGTCCCCTGCAGAGTTCCTAAGCCAGCAGAGAGCAGAAAAGCAACTTTCTTGATCATAAGTATTTTTAAACTTTTTAGTTTGCATTTTTCGATCTTTTGAGCTTTTCGACTACTGTTTGTGCCTATATTACTGTTTTATTACCTTATTTTCCCGTTTTTGTGAGCTTATATTGTTGATTGCACTTGTGGGCTAAAGTATTGCTTAAAAGTAACAAACAGGCTAATACACTCAAGTGTACCAGCCTTTGATAGCAATTTAGTCGAAAACAAAGCATTTACTGCATTTTTTCTGTCTGTTTGCAAAAAAACAAAAAAATATTTCTCCTTTCCTAAACTTTCCTAGCTAGTTGTTCCAGTGATCAGATTTTGCTAATCCCTGGGCTTTGTATTTGGTTTCTGTGTTCCTCCATTTTCTTGTGTGGCCAGAGGTAGTTTCTTTACTCACCAGTGGGAGTGGGGAGTACTGAGCTGCTTGTTTGTCCTCAGAGGAGTGGTTAGAAGCAGCAACTAGTAATTCGTCGGCCATTTTGGGTCATTTCCTGGTTTTCCAGCCCCTGCTATAAAGCAGCGTTAGCTGCTACCGTTGCACACTAGGGCAGCGCCGGTTAATCAGATTTAAACTATTAGGGCTACCTAATGTCCACTCTTCAAATTTTCCCTTAAAACTACCTTCCTCAAAGTATACTACTGTTCTATTTAGTGTATCCTACAACTATAAATTATCTCTACTTGACTCCCAAGTAAACTATTCTCTATCTGTATAGCGCAGCACTTGCTCCTACAGTACTTATCACCTCGATACAGCACTCTTGTTATAGAAAGTACCCCAAAAAAGCAAACCCCATTTCTCGGTCACCCACATCCCCCAGAACCTTTTCTTAAGTTTTTCTGTCTATTCCTTCTAGCATGTCGAGGGATCAGTTGCTAATGTCCTCTCCTGCTCAGCTGGTGAACCTGGGAATATTGAGGCAATGTTACAATTGCCTCATGTACACTGAACAACCCTCTCCTCCTCCCACAAAACACAAATACATGCGAGAGATGCAACTATATGGCCAAACTGGAGGCTGAGCTCTCTCAACATAGGACTGGCATGACCAGACAGGAGGAGAAGGTAACCACACACACTATAGACCCAGTCTCACATAATACCATCACAACCTCAAATCATACACATAAACACACAAAGACATACTCGGGAGGCTCTGATCAAAAATCTACCAAAACAGCAGAGGCCACCAAAGCAGACACCCAAACAACTACCACCTCAGAACACAACACCTGCAACACATAGACCACACAGTCAGAGTGTCAAGCAGTCACAGCCCTTAAGGCCAAACACAATGCCAGACACACTAGTCATTGGTGACTCCATAGTCAGACACACTGGCGTCCGCTCACCAGACTGAGTAAGGAGAAGGTCACAGTAAGCTGTCTGTCGGGTGCTAGAATCCGCCACATAACGCATGCACTCAGGTCTCTCAACAGCAGGTACAGGTACGACTCAATCATTGTCCACGCTGGTGTTAACGACCTGAGGCGTACCTCCTTGGACTACATGAAAAGAGACATAGAGGAGCTCTCTGATTATGTAGCCCAAGCAGGTATGACCCTGACCTTGAGCAGTATCCTACCTTCACCAAGAATGATGCCACAATACAGAGATAAGATGATCAGCTTTAACAATTGGCTTAAACTCTGGTGTCATTCAAAGGGGATCCAATGTCTGTCTGCCTGGGATGACATGCTGGACAAGCCACGCTGCTTTGCAAGGGACGGCTTGCACTTGTCACCCCTGGGATTCCGGATTTTGGCAAAGGCTCTTGCCACCCCCATAGTACCTTTTTTAGGCAAGGCTCAAATTCTAAACCTACCACCCTAGAACAAAACAAAGAAAAAAAACTAAGGGTAATGCTGCTCAATGCCAGAAGTGTCAACCTCAAGATGCACGCACTCGAGGCCCTTCTCAGTATGGAGAACATCGATGTCTGTGCTGTGACAGAAACCTGGTTCAAGGCTCCTGAGAGCACCCCAGCACTATCAGGTTTTACCTCATATCATGCGTTCCGGCCCCAAAACCTGGACAACACCAAGAAAGGAGGAGGGGTATCCATATTCATCAAGGACACCCACACCTCAAGATTGGTGGCATTGCACGATGCATCGGAAACCATCCAGGAGCAATTAACCATAGGCAAGACTGCTCTACAATTTGTAGCATGTTACAGGCCACCCTCGCAAACTCAGGAACCTCATATGGCCTTCCTGAAAACACTGGAGGGGATAAATGTATCTCCGAACACCATCATACTAGGTGACTTCAACTACCCTAATATAGACTGGGAACACTACTCAAGCCCAAACACTCTAGCCCAAAAGTTCCTGGAATTCATAAACTCAAATGCCATGGAACAACTAGTCACCATCCCCACAAGAGGAGAAAACATACTTGATCTCATCATCACGAACATGGGAGCACAGTGTTCAATGCCGGAAGTATACCCCTCACTGGTGAGATCTGATCACAAACTAATCTCGCTGGAGGTCCTCATCCCGCCCCCACCCGAAATGAAAAAGACCACAGTAAAGAACTTCTCGAAAGCCGACTTCACACTTCTAAAGACTAGTGTGGTCTCCTTTAAGGCCCCTGAGCCGGGTTAACATTACTCAAACCGCTGAATCACTTACAAATGCCTTCTACCAGCACCTGCAGGGCTGCATGGATCAGGCAATCCCAAGCAAAACAAAGACTCTTTGTACCAAAGGCAAGCATCCAGTCTGGTGGACCCCAGCCATAAACAAACTCTACAACAAAAGGAGAAAGCTACTACAAGATAGTGCAAAATCCTTAAAAGGTAAGACACCGCTGATCACTATAAGTAAAAAGCTAAGAGCTCTCATAAAATCATCCAAAGCTAATTTTGAGAAAAAAATAGCTAAGGACTCTAAAGACAACCATAAGGCATTCTTTAGCTATGTCAGAAACCTAGGAGGAAACTCCCATATATGCTCAGAATTAGTTCAAAATTATGTGAAGATTACTGATCCTACAGACATTGCCAACATACTGGCTGAAAGGTTCAGTGCAAACTTCCCCGCCCCTAAAGGAGAGATAGCTATAACAAATGATTGTACCCCGCCAAACATCTCTAACGCCCAGGTGAGAATTGCTCTCTCCAAGGCAAAGAACACAGCATCCATGGGACCTGATGGTGTCCCCGGCTGTGTGCTCCATGAACTCAACGAGGAATTAAACCCACAGTTAGGACAGCTGTTTAATCTTAGTCTCACCTCGGATCATACCAGGGAGTGGTGCACAGTGACTGTGGTCCCACTCCACAAAGGCGGTGCCTCCACCGACCCTGGAAATTACCGTCCCATTAGCTTGACAAGCCTTATCTGCAAAGCCATGGAGAGGATCATAATGGATCTCATAAATAAAGACATAGGGAACTTGCAGACTTTGGATCCAACCCAGTTTGGCTTTGTCAAAGGCAGATCATGCCTTCTAAACTTGGTTGACTTTTTCGAAACAGTCACCAAGGCCATTGACGAGGGAAAGGCAGTCCATACAGCCTACCTAGACCTGGCGAAGGCTTTTGATACAATACCTCACTCAGGTATCATTGAAAAACTCATCAACTTAAATGTAAACCCATACATTACAAGATGGGTTGCAAACTGGCTGAGTGACAGAACCCACAGGGTCAGAGTTGCTGGCGCCATGTCAGACTCAAAGCCTGTCACAAGTTATGTCCCACAGGGCTCAGTCCTGGGCCCACTCTTGTTTGGCATCTACCTTTCTGAAGTACAAGCAAACACAGGAGGGTTATGGCTGACAAAGTTTGCAGATGACTGCAAACTGGGTGCCATAGTTGAAAACACATCCGACACAGATATCCTTCAGAAGGGTCTCACAGAAATGGATAACTGGTGCCAGAGCCATGGCCTAAAGTTAAATGCCAAGAAATGCATAGTCATACCCTTTGGGAAAAATAAGGTTACCCCTAGCTACCATATAGGTGGCAATCCCCTGAACACAGAAGAAGTTATTAGGGACCTGGGAACCCAGGTTGACAGTGGCCTTTCATTCGACACTCATATTGCTAAAGTAGTTAGGAAGACCTTCTACATTGCCCACCTTATCATGAAGGGATTCACATCTAGATCAAGGGAAGTCATAGTCTCCCTATACTCATCACTCATCAGACCAATGATCGAGTACAATGCCCCATTCAGAATGTATCTGACCCGACACTTGCAGCAGCTGGAGAGGCCACAAAAGTTCCTCACCAAAAGGATAAAGGGTCTCAAAAATCTGTCTTATGCTGCCCGACTGAAAGAACTCCAGTTATATTCAGTTGCTTACCGCTTGCTCAGAGGTGACCTATGCCTGACATACAAGGCCATGTCAAACCCAGATTTGATGAACATGCTTCATCTCAAAAATCTAGATCCCTCAGAGCCACAAGGCGGAGACTTAAACCTCAACACGGTTATTAATAGGACGTGCTGGAGGGATAGATTCATCACCCAAAGACTCCCTATGCTGTGGAACAAAATCCCGGTTTATGTGAGGCAGAGCACCTCGCTGGCCTTGTTCAAGAGGAATCTTGACCAATGGATGGGAGATCGCAGATACACCCCAGGGGTTACCTCAGTGTCACTGCTCGACAGAGGCACAGCAAAATAATGGGCATAGTTTCTCCAAACTAAAGGGGTGGCGTAAGCCACAAAACTATGGGCTAGGCTTATAAATGCCCTCGGGCAGATAGCCTAGTATGAACCTATGAACCTATGAACCTATATATATATATATATTTATATATATATGTATATACAGAATGAACATGGGAACAAGAAAGCATTCATAATGAATGCGAAGGAATATAGCAGCGGAACACCCGTATTATCTAGTGCTGACATATCAAGCTGGCCAGAGGTGGCCAAAATCCCTGCATTTCTAACCACAGGTAGGATGCTAACAGTGGGAGTAACCTTGTCCACGTAATAAACCTGACTTTCAAACGAGTACAGGGTTGTCCCAGTCCCCAGTTGAACAAACCTAAACCCGGATGACCACATGAACACCCTGACAATCAAACACATGTATGTGCCAGGACTATAGGCTTTGGAGGTCTGAATATACTCGGAGTGAGCCAACATGTGACACGGGTCCAGAGCAGTAGGGAATGGCACATGTGTAGTAGTGTGGTTTTCCCAACAGGAAAATGGATGCCTGCTGTGTAAGTGAAGTGTTGAGGCATGTGTTCGGGTAACTATGAACCGTGGGTATACATATAAATGAAGCAGAACACCAATAGTGTAGTGGTTAGAGCATCCACCTAACGAATAGGCATTCACGGTTCAAGTTCGACTATAGCACATATCATTTTCCTTGTGGAATGAATGTCACTCTGCTGTAAAGCCGACATTTAAACATGTAAAAGTGAACGTGTGTATCGCATGGGAATATTAACCAGATCCCTTCAGTCAAAGTGGTACTGTCATAATGAATAAGGCACAAGTAAGCACAAATAAGCGGCAATAAATATATGTAACGCACAGTAACAATAGGCGAGTGCGCCTGCGCGGGTTTAAACAGCTCCCAGCATAGGAAATGTAATTTTGTATGTACAGATGTAATATATATATATATATATATATATATATATATATATATATATATATATATATATGTACATATATAAATACATATATGTGTGTGTGTGTGTGTGTGCGTTGATATATAGAGATATACAGCTATGATAGGAAAAAGCACACAGGAATGACATTTGTACACAGGCTATGGCAATGGAAGTGAGGAGCCCAGGCAAGACACATGACACATGCAGCATGCCCATCCACCCACCGCCCCACAGCTGGACATGGGAACTATACAAGCAAGCAATGTAAAGTGTCCACTGCTCCCCAGACCACAGGCAGGATACACCCGGGGGGACACAGTAAACCCGTGTATTCTAATCATGGAACACATACTGGAGTGTCCCTTGCAGGACACCCCAAAAATTGGCCAAACCATGGAATGCAATAGATCATCCATTTTGTCCGTGGTGTATACAGATGCAGAATAAAAGGGTGGGTAACCCAGATAACCCATGGGCCAAGACAATTGTATGAAATGGGTCCCGTGAAGTGGAGAGTGGGCAGCGTGTAGTGGTGTGTCCAGAACCCACCAGGTCCCTAAGTAAGGATGTGTGCTGTTGAGAAGGCAAGGGTGGGGGAATTATGGGTAGCTACTTATGGGTCTAGGTGTGCAGGTGTTGGCTGATGTTGGGCAGTATGGACAGCCCTAGGGATGCAAGTGAATGTGTTCATTGAGCAGAGGCTTCACCCAACGAGCAGCCACACCCACTGCGAGACCCACTAAAGCAAAGTGTAATCTATATGGCATGGAACGGAATAACCAGATGTAGACGTATATAAGTAGAGCTGTGTGTGTGTGTGTGTGTGTGTGTGTGTGTGTGTGTGTGTGTGTGTGTGTGTGTGTGTGTGTGTGTGTGTGTGTGTGTGTGTGTATATGTACCCATAGTGAGATAGAGATATGCTTCTCCCTCGCCATAGTACGAATGTATACATACAGAGAAAGAATACAGATACATACCCACATATGACTCTATACATATGCAGACAACCATAGACCCATATGTTGTTAGATTTTATATATATATATATATATATATATATATATATATATATATATATATATACAGCAAGATATGAATATACATGTATGCATACACATGCAGATATATCTATATATATTAATGTAAATATATATATATATATATATATATATATATATATATATATATATACATATGTTACAGTAAATATACACATGTATATACCTAGGATATGATACAGCAGTTATGGGTAACATATGTTCAGTCCAGGCATATGTTGGTGGGAGGTCCAATAAACAAACGTCTACCTCCCACCCCCCCCAGCTAGGCCAGTGAGACATACAGACATGCAATAAAGGTAAATACACCACTGCTTCCCAGACCACCGGTAGGAAACAACCAGTGGGAGAGAACTACAAGGTCTACACTTTAAACATGGAAAGCGATGTCCCTAGTGGGACACCAGAAATGTAGTTCTTGCAGCCAAGCCCTGTAAAGATTGCTGCGACCAGGATGTAGCTGTACACAGACCAAAGGGGAGTGTCCCTTGCAAAGGTGGACAGGTGGTAACCCCAACCCTATTATTCTATCATCTTTCTAAGGTAGTCGGCGGTATCTTTCTAAGGTAGTCAGCTTCTTCAAGCCTGATAACACATGGGTTGACACAATGTATGACATGTATCCCAATACGGGGAGAGTGGGCAGTGTGTAGGAGTGTGTTTATACCCCACCTGCGCCCACAATAAGGATGAGTGCTGTAGACGAGTGGCAGGTAGGGGAACTATGGGTATGCGATTATCAGTCTAGGCATGCAGGTGTTGGCTGGCAAAGCCATATTAGGACCGCCCAGTGGATGTAAGTAATATTCTGATGTGGGTATAGCAGATGCCCATACCTCCCAAACCTTAAGAGCACATCTACTGGATAGTCCGTAAACCATTGGGGGAACACATAGGGACCGTATCATTGAACTGTCCCCAATTACCAGGGACGTCCGTGATTACGAATCAGAATCTAACTCAGTCCCAACTAAACCCTCCTAGAACTAGTGATATTAGGAGTAAAGGTGGCGGAATACACGTAATGAATAATGACAACATGTAAGAGCTATAAACACCATGTACCTCAGACAATGTGTATGAATACATATGTGCTCTGGGTTCGTCAATGTGTCAGGTCAAACTTCTAAATGTGTCCCTGAGGTTGTTATGCAGTGTTCCTGATTCAGTGTTCATTCTTCCCCATTCATATGAGAGGTCTGCTAGTGAGAGAAAGAGCATGTTCCGCCGACTACCTTAGAAAGATGATAGAATAATAGGGTTGGGGTTACCACCTGTCCACCTTTGCGAGGGACACTCCCCTTTGGGCAGTTGTGTCCTGCAAAATAATTGTAATTATGGAAAATGTCCTGTGATTTAGGACAAAGATTTCCTATATTGTCTGTAGTAGTTGCATAAAACAATTATTTTGTATCTGAAACACCTAAATGTTATAAGAAACAGTATAAACCACTATAATGCTACAAGAATAACCTTTTATTTAGGCAAAACAGTGAAGTATTCTCCTTTGTACTGGCTTGGGTATGTTTTGCTCTGCAAAATCTGACATCTCTACATAAAGGTCCTATAGAGTTGCCACTGTTTCAAACACCTAAAGTGGGACATGTTCTGTAGAAATGTCAGACTATCCAGGACAAAACATACCTACAGCCATGTATAGTACAGAATTTTACTTATTTGCACAAATAATGGGCAGCCATTCCCAATACTGGAGTCATGTAGTCCGATGTAATAGGCATCACAAGGTAATATTGTGGTCCTCGCTCCCACCCAGGGGTGTGAGTGACAGATGCAAGCACCAATGTAGGGGCATTTGCAAGTGCGGCAGCGAGCGAGTGTAAGCGTGTTTGGCTACCAGTATGTGAGTATTGCACTGATAAAGCAATGTAGAGGCTAACCAAGTGTAAGAAGCTGTAACCAGAGATCAGCAGTGCTTAACATCGTGCAAACCCATGCACACCCACTCCCAACTGCTTTAATGTGCCTTACTCCCTCCGTATCCTATGGCCTTGTTCTGCCCTGCAACCAAATAAATGTCCTCTGCAAGGGTCAGAACCAGGACCCTGCACACACAGCTAATGTGAATTACCAATACGCCATGGCAGATATACAGACAACGGACAGTACCACAAACATATCATACAGCGCAGTCATTCAACAGTATACGAATGTATCCCATCATGTAGATGTATATGTGAGTGTTTATGTCCAGCATATAGGTACATACATATATAGAGATATATCAGGAACATACCATGTGGCAACAAAGCATTACAAATGAATGAAATGGGAAACACCAGTGACGCCTGTATTATGTAGTGGTGTTGTTCTATGTGATCTCAAGACTCCCTCAGACAGACATGTCATTCATACACGCAAATAGTTGTACATTGGCCGTATACATCACTCTGTGCATGTAATGTACATTAACACAACAGTACCTGTCCATTCATTAAGTGTGAACAGTACTCTTGCAAGGTGCTGTGTGCAACATCATCATCATGTTAAAGGTAAATGGGGTAACCATAGAGGGACCGGTAGTGTTTTGTGTACAATAAAGTCCTCCTCATCACATGTACCTGGACCATGTAGGAGTGATGTGCATACCAGGAACGTGCACCTGAGAGACAGGGGTGAGGATAACAGGAGGATGTTGTCATGCATATTACAAGGGTTACATGTGTCCAGTGGGCACGTGTGTGAAATGGACAGCTATGTATAGGGCAGATGTTGTCCTAGGAGCCGATTGGCCTTATGTTTCCGTAGGTGAGGGTCGGATGTAGGGGAAGTAGTGTAGGCATGGCCGTGGAGGATAGGTAGGGTAGGATCACAGAAAAGACAGCATACAGGGTTGGTATATGACACATGTGGGGGGATACACCCTGGATGGGGATGGGTGTTCGGCATTCACAAGCCCATGGGAACAGTGGGACGGAGGTCCCCAGCCATGAGCAACTGCCACTGCACCTAAACAGCTGCAAAGCAGGCAGTGCTGGGGGCTGTCCAGGAGGGGCAGCATCACCCTGTAAATGTGACACTCCACCCTTGAGCTTGTATATCTGGCTTCGGAACCCCTTAGTGAGCCCCCAACACAACACGTCCGAGACCCCATGACAGCAGACATGTACCTGTCTGGTCCTGCTCCCAGGGTGGACATGCTCCATCCTCAGTGGTGGTACCACCAGAAGGTGGTGCAGAGCCAACAGAGGTTGATGTCCAAGGCTGGGCTCCAGATGTGCTGGTGCCCAGTGCCATGGTCAGCTGAAGTGGGACAGGAGGTTCTGCCAGGACCTCCCAACCCATTCAGCCTATGGTGTTGCAGTTTAAACCCACATATGGCTTAGTGATAGACAACAGCATACAGGATTACCTACAACAGTATGCATAGATATCACCATCAACCCAACACAACAGATGGTACACATTTGCAGAGGGAGCACAACACATGCATATATACTGCATGCCATCTGTACAATGTGTAGTAGACGTGTGACCGTAGCTATGAACAGTTGTCCATTAGTGGTTTGTCACTGGGAACCCCAGACAGTGTCTGTCATACCATTGTCTCATGTGACACATGTCCAGCCAGGGATACGATGACAGTAACACATCCCTATCATCATGTACTGTCTGCAATCCTCACACTATGCTTCTGCTGTGCACAGATGTGTGTTCAGTGTGTAACACAGGAAACAAATTGTTGCACACACTGACCAGTTCACAGATGGCCCTACAGATGGGGGTCCCTCATGAACAGAGTACTGTCATGTCTGTATTATAACATGCAGAATAGCCATTACCACACACATGTTAAACAGGCAGTAGTCTCAATGCAGCATAGCTACTCTTACATGCTGTATTCATGTGTGGCACATCACCCTCCTGTCTTTAGGCTATTTCCCACTGCGTAAAATGTTTGAGGTACATCCAGATATCATCTGTGATGCTGTGTCAGAACACCACATCCAGGTACCACTCACAGCGACTGTCATGGCCAAATACCAACATGTTTTCCCTAGATAGTGTACTGTCCAGCAGGATGCTCAACGACCACCAGTATTATGACAGCGTACATCACAACCAAGTGCTGACAGCCTACGAGGACATCAGAACAGAAATCTCGAGGCTAGAGGATATGGACCTAATTGACGAAGGGTTCAAAGAATTCTTCTCCATCCACCACCCAAGGATTCCCCAGTTCTTTGGGATACCAAAGCCACACAATAACCTGGCAGATCCTCCATATAGACCTGTAGTAGCCAGCGGAGGTTCTGTCATGGAAACCATAGGTCTCTACCTGGACTTTCACCTAAAACCTCTCACAAAAAACAACAGGTCCTTTATTTTAGACTCTATGGACTTCCTCAACAAGATCGAGGACATAGCCATAGACAGACACTGGATCCTGGTCATCATCGATGTGGAGTCCCTTTACACGGTACTCCCACATGACTTCTGCATTGCAGCCATGGCTGAAGCCTACATGAAGGACCACACGGCAATACCAGGGGAAGTGGACCGCCTGGGTAGGCTCCTCTTCCTGCTCCTCAAGAACAATTTTTTTCCACTTCAATGGGCACTACTATCGCCAGAGCACTGGGATCACTATGGGAGTGGCTATGTCCCTGAGTTTGACAAGCACGGCACTAAGGAAGTGGGAGCAGGACCACATATATGGTTCCACCTTTTTTAACAACATAGCATGCTATTACAGGTTTATCGATGACATTTTCCTGGTTTGGAAGGGTAACCAGGTTGAACTGGAGGAATTCCTCATTTATATCAACAACACCACCGCATTTCTGCATTTTACCAGCAAACAAAGTACAGAGGAGATCGAATTTCTGGATCTTTACCTGAGGAAGAAACAAGGCTCCACCACATTGACACGCAACCTCTATCAAAAACCCACTAGGGTAAACATTTTTCTGCACGCCACCATTATGCACCCCTTCAAACAGAAGGTGAGCTTGATTAAATCGCAAGGGATTCATATAGCATGAGTCTCCCAGGACCTTACTGATTTCTTGACCAACATTCGAAAGCTACAAATGGACTTTTTAGCCCTAGGCTACTCAGAAGGGCTAATCAACAGGATCATCAACCCCATCATCAGCCAGAGCCAACTTGGTGCCCCTAGGGCTCTAACTGACACCAGGATCCAGACCAGCCCAGAAACTAGATTCCAGTTCAACTGCATCCTGGACTTCTCTATGGACTACAAAGACATCATCCAGATCGTAATGGACAATTGGCCCATCATCACAAATAACAGGTCTTTTGGCCACATTTTTCCAGAGAAACCCTCCTTCACAGCTAGAAAAAGGAGAAGCATTAGGGACTTTCTGGAACACCCCTGCCAAGTTAAACTTGACAACTCTGGTACCTTTGCCTGCAGTGAGCCTCCCTGCCACTACTGTAGACACATGAGCGGTGCCGCAGGCCTTTACTGCCCCAATGGCAGGAGACACTACACACTTAATGTCAGAGGCGACTGCAATGTCACAGGAGTGGTTTACAGGGCAGCGTGCACCAAATGCAATGCTTTCTATGTGGGCAAGATGGTCAACTCCCTTAAAACGAGGATAGCAAAACACCTGCATGACTTAAAATACTTGAAAGTGACAAACCAGCTGGCAGTGCATGTTCTCAGGAACCTTGGACACAATACATTCAAATTTCATGTTCTTGAACACGTCCCTAAATCCCTACTAGGTAGGGACCACAACTTGCTGCTTGAGAAGAGGGAACTCAAGTGGCAAATATGTTTACAGGCAAGGAAAAGACCAGGCCTTAACTATGCGGAATCTTTGACCCCAGTCTTGTATCTCAGAAAGATACAACACCGTATACCACAACCTCTGCGCCTGGACCTCTAACAGATTTACTGACAAAATGTTACCTTTCATGCGACTGCCAGTTTTGATCTCACCAGTCTACCTCCAGCCCATGGTCTGATACTTCCCCTGGCAAATTTGGCCTCATTTGTTTTTGGTCAATGGTTCATCTATATATATATATATGTTTTTGTCTTTCATGTCTTTCATGTTTTCTACAGTGGTTCAGTATTACTTTTTTTCGTGTCTTTCCAGCTTTTCAAGTTACATATCAGTGCCTTTTTAAGATTGTTTTTTTAATTAACAGCCCTCATTCAGTTCCATATCTTAATCCATTATTTAAGAATTATTCACTATTTTGTTTCTCTTTTTAGTTTCTGTATCTTATTTTTTGGATATCTAGCCTGGTTCTTATTTTTTGGTTTTCTAGCCTGTTTCTTATTTTACATACATGTTATTTTACATACATGCTGTTGCTATTTCCCTAGTACGCTCGGCTTTGCTTATTATGCTCTTTTAGGTCGTCCACCATCCTGACGAAGATTTCAAAAAGTGTAGCCTAACAATGTATTTTACCAGCAAGCATTGATTTTTTTCCAGCAAGACTATTTTTAGTTAACTACATTTCTTAGCTAATTTTAGCTAATCTCCGAACTTCACTATTGTAGGTTTAGAGTGATTCTACTAACCACGTATGAGCTGGCTCAGGGTATCTAACCTATCAGATTGTAAGGTGTGATGTCATGTTGTCATGTCCAATCACAATAAAGGTTTTTTCACCCACACTTGATTGGCTCCCACTGACACACCCCCAGGTACTCTTATAAAAGGAAATCCTCAGGATCACTCTTTCCATTAAGGAACTACGCTTCGATGGTGATTGTACTTCTGATACTTTTTACTTCAATAAAGTATGACCTTCTGGAATCTGAACTTCGACTACGCTGATTTTTTGCCACCACGGCGAGCAGAGCTCCTTCGCCAAGACACATTTACATTGTTTTGCCTGTTTTTTCTGTGTGTTTCATCTTTGATTTCTAGCTGCCACACTAGCGGTTCCTCTCACCGGGCGACCTGACTAGCCGGAACTACGACCTGTATACGAAGCCTTTCTAAAGGCTTTACTCAGCCTTCAACCACAAGCACTCGGGTATGCACAGCCTTTCTCAAGGCTTTACTGGTAGCCCAGCTTCTTCACTGACATCCCACCGTATTTTTATTAAGGCAGCCTACCTGGTCATCCATTTATTCTTTGCTTCCCTAGGGTATTTTATTCATGGACATAGATAGTGTACTGTGTTTATCATGCGAATGGCTGTAGGAACATCATCACAGCTGTTCCACATGCAATCAGCTAGAGGAGGACTGCAATAGGTGCAGAAGCCATCACCTGACCATGGCCATCACTTACAATACACATGCTGCTGCTGTGCAAGTGTACTCCTTCACATCCACCAGAGGGTGTGTGGGTGGGACAGGCAAAGTACACCAGGGAAGGGCTTGGAGACTTAACCCTAAGTATTGTCTGCCACACACATAACAGTACAGGGGTCAAACCCCTGACTGACTACTCATTACTATTACATGTGCATGACATTACTACATGTGCCAAAAAGGCGACATGTTGCTGTGCTGTAAGAACATATATGTGTGTAGGTGAGTGACATCTGCAACAGAGATATAGTAGACATACATTAGGTGTGGCACACATGGCTGTCCATGTGAACGGATGCCATTGTCACCACAACCACACTCTCTAATGGACACGCATTGACACTCTTTGCCAGGGCCACAAATACACAACCTAACTACTTAGTTTGCCACACTGCAGTAATGCACAGGACTACATGCACTACAGGGGATATCTGGAGGTTCTATGCACTAGGGCATGTGAAAATGTTTGACATCTGTTGGTATGCCAATGAGGGTTATACTGGTAGTGACTGTGGTTGGGAGCATCACAACCCACATGCAGACACAAGGTGCCAGTACTGGCATGCATGTATGCATTGCTTCATGGATGTGTAGTGGTTGGATGTGCAAGATGGCTGTACAAGGCTGGGTGAGGGGTAATCCTTGGCATCATGTCACCCGACAATGGTGTGCAGTGCAGGGGTGTAGTGCCTGCAATGTCCCACAAAGATGGGTACTGCATGATCTGCCCTGACATCCTGGTTACCAATGTGTATGGCCATAGCTTTGCATTGCATGCCATGTCTGTGTTTGATAGTCCTTCACATGGACATTGCCTGGGATGTGCATGTCCCACAATACTGTACAGTGACATGTACAGGCATACCTGGTTTGGCAGGCACATGTTGTGTACACAGCCTGTTATCCCCCGATATGCCAATACTGGCCTGGTGTGGCGAAATCTGCTTATAATGAGCAGGTCGACCCTGCACCTGCATTGATAGTATGATACAGGTATTCCGTGGTGTCAGTGGCATGGGTCCATATGGGCACATGTATACAGCATTGTATGGCCTCTGTGGATCACATTTGATGGCACCACATATGTTGCAGGCATCCAATGTGGAACATAGTGAAGGCACAATGTCCACATATATGTGCCTATTGTACCACTGCACAGGGTGCCATGCCCTCTGCAGGCCACTGCATTCACACCATGCCTACTATCTGTCATCAATGTGCATGGTACTAGCAACATAGCGGGATATCCTAAGCAAGTTTGTTTGTGCATGGCACATGGGTGCGGGACATATACCGGGTACTAGTAGGGTTGCATATTTTTTTCACCAGGCCTTTTGCCAGTTGTAGGGGTATGGCTTGCCAACACAGTCCTGTGGCTGACTGACAGGTGTACTCCTCATGAGGTGGCCAATGTGTCATAAGACGGACACCATATAGGAAAACTACAAAATCCGCTCCCCAACATGTCCAATGGTAAGACACTCACAGCCACCTCTACACAGGCTCTGACAGATAAACACACACTTGCTATGTCCTGTATACAAACCCCTACCTACTGCAGCACACCTACAGGTGTATACCTAGGTGGGTGACAGCAGCAGGAATGACAAAGGTGGTCATGTGATTTTGTACAGAGTGCATACTCTACAAAGCACTGTACCTGTCTCATGCAGGCAGACATACACACACACACACACACTCATGCACACACATGCACACACACACACGGCATGTCTGGGATTAGAACACTGACCTAAGTACTTTAGCACACTACAACATTATGCAGTTACAGAATGTGCTACCCAAATTACTGGGTTACAGTACTCCCAGAGGTGTATTTCTAGGTGGGTGACATCATCAGCCTTGCCAAAGGTGGGTATAGGAATGGTATGGAGTGTGAGCAGTCTAAAAGCATTATTCAATCCTCAGGCAGACGGGGACAAACACACACACTTGGCAAGTCCGGGATTAGAACACCGACCTAACTTCTTTATTATACTACAGCATTACGCAGTTACAAAACACGCTACCGAGATTACGGGGACACAGCACTCCCAGAGGTGTATTTGTAGGTGGGTGACATGATCAGCCTTGCCAAAGGTGAGTATAAGAATTGCATGGAGTGTGAGCAGTCTAAAAGCATTATTCAGTCCAGAGGCAGACGGGGACAAACACACACAAGCACACACACACTTGGCAAGTCTGGGATTAGAACACAGACCTAACTACTTTATTACACTACAGCATTGCGCAGTTGCAGAATGAGCTACTGAGATTACTGGGACACAACACTCCCAGAGGTGTATTTGAAGGTGGGTGACATCATCAGCCTTGCCAAAGGTGGGTATAAGAATTGTATGGAGTGTGAACAGTCTAAAAGCATTATTCAGTCCTCAGGCAGATGGGGAAACACACACACACACACACACACACACACACACACACACACACACACAACAGTGGTGGGAAAGGAACACCTGCCTATCTACAGATCACTATTACAATACTACATAGTTACGACTCGCGCCACACAGACTACACATTTCAAGGCTGTCATTATGACCTTCTAGGAATGCGGACATCAACGGGGATGCTGGCATTTAAGATGTACAAACCTGTGAACCTGTGTGTTTAAAGTAGGAATCCATCCTGACCTGGAGTATGCCCATCTGTGGAATGAACAACTACTATCACTATACAGGGTTACAATGGCCATGCCCATACACAGAAGCACATAACCAACACAAGGTATCACTGGGCATGCTCACACACTTAGTAGCACAGGGCTGTTCGGAATGCACTATGTGTCCATCTACACAAGGTTATACTGGGCATGCTCATACACTTAGTAGCACTGGGCTGTCTGGGATGCACCCTGATTCTAAACACGGAAGGCCACAGTGGCCATGCTATTACAGTTAGATATAAAGAACACATTGTAATGGGCTCTGATGTTGTAGTTGTCATTGTTAGCAGGAATGCTGCTCTACATATATCTGACACCGGTCTTTTACACAACATCTGCTGCTGTCCATCACCTTAGATGTACCAATCTATACCAAGCACAATACCACCACTCTCAGTGATGTTTTGCTAGGAGTGGAAAATGCTCGACCAACACAATGAGCCTTGCTAGGTGTGGCAACTGTGTGAACAACACAATGAGACAATGTCCTGCTGTAAGTGTGAGGTTGTCCAGTGTTTGTCATTCTGGGATGACATGACTGACAGTAGACAGGCCTTTGACACATATCACATGCATCCATGATTCAAGGGAGTGATGATAATACCCAAGTCGCATCTGCCCATATAGTGCCATTGCAAGGCAAATGTCCTAAACACAGGATAACACCCTGACACCAGGAGGACAACTGCATTGTATGCTTCTGCTAACCAGTGCTAGATGTGTAGCGTCCATAATCACAGCTGCTCACTGTACATCCAACAATGGGGAGGACTGACATCTGTGCAGTGAGAAACACCTGGCTGATGGGTCTGTACTGCATAATAGCACTACCACCATATACCTCAGAACCAGACATGTGGGTATGGTCCGCTCCAGGTGGTGGTGTCCCCACATACATAGAGGCCACTCACATGTACTGACCGGTACCCGCACGAAAGGCATCACAGATGAGTCAGGTGCAGGTCACAGTGTCAAATGCTGCATTCTAGGATGCAAACCTCAGACACCACCATGCCCTCGGACCACCAACACACATCCATACATGTTGTAGGACATATAAGAGTACACCATGTGACCCTTGACCAGTGGACTGCACCAAGCTCTACATCAACCGTAGAGAGTACCCATGAACTGACACAGTTGCATCATGTGTTATGCACTGCAATGTTACCACTGCCTGTAACCAAGTCAGCTGTGCACATACCAGGGGCCCTTGGGTATTTACAGCATTAGTAGATGACTGGTGCTGTACACCAGTACACACCCTCATGTTTGGATATGACATACATGTACCTGCCCTGGATATATACATGCCACACACACACAACATACATGTAAATAGCATAACTGTTGTTGTCCTTTGTGCAGACAGGTGGCTACAGCTATTACACACATGCACATGGAATGTAGGTCCATGGCTGCTGAATGCTAACAGTACATAAGGTATCATATCAATGTTGACAGAGGTAACATTCCCTCTGTACTGGTTACCCATTACACCTATCATATCATACAACAGTCCATGTGTCATGTATGTCATTACACATGTCCACCAAGTGCAATGCCTACAAACATGCCCTAATGACAGGATTGTAGGACTTACACACATGTACATGTAGTGGTGTGCATTCACATACCATGTGTGTGCAGCTGCTGATGTATGTAGGTGACGTGTATTTTAGTACATCATGCAGTTGCAATGCAGCCTCTACATTGCCAACTGTATATGGTAATATGCTGAATGTATGGAAAGATGTACCTCAGGTATGGACAGATGTGTAGAAATAACTAAGTGGTGGGGTATCTTTGCAGATGGATGTTTGCTGAGGACAGATCACAGGTGTGTCACAAGCTGTCCTACAATAACCTGTGTAACCGGTAAGCAATGGTTTCGTTAATTGAAGGACATAAAGGACATAACACACAACATAGACAGTGGTTAGGGTGACACCGAAGGTAAATCACTTGACACCTGTAACAGTTAAGATGTCCCATGTGCAAATATCAGCACTGTTGTCAAAGGAAGTATCAGTACACTTTGTAATGTGTGCAATACTGCTGTAAGTCTGTCATACATATAATGAGCTAGGCAGTGTTTGATTCACAGTACTGGCATGTGTGGTTGTGTGTGTCTCCATATATGTCACATATGGTGGGGAATACATCTCAATTGTTACTCACTCTCCTGTACACTAGTGTAGACATCTGTACAGACTGCAATGTAGAAAGCAGGACATAGGCAGGGGTGTGTATCTCACACATGTGAGGTATCTGTATGTGCTTGACATAGGTGTATTCAATAGTGAATGCCACAATGTGTGTGTGTGTGTGTGTGTGTGTGTGTGTGTGTGTGTGTGTGTGTGTGTGTGTGTGTGTGTATGGCTGTCTGGTCCATGGAGTGAGGATGTATGTTACCATAGTGAACTGATATGACCCCTCCCCCATCTAGGTGATGCAATCTACTATCCGTGTTGATGTCCCCGATCTTAGGCCATACTGACTACCTGTACATGTGTATTCTCTGTGGCGCATCATGTAGGTGCACAGTACTGTAATGATGATTTGCACATAGGCAGGGGTCCTCGCCTCAACAGTAGCAACTGTGTGTGAGTGTGTGTTACTGTGTCGGTGAATCCGTGAGTGTGTGGGTGTGTTACTGTGTCACTGAATACATGTATGTCAATACCTGAGTGTGTGGGTGCAGTTGTGTGTTGGCATCCTGTCATGGGAACATGTATTACTGCTTCCCAATGAGGCATCACACTTCCCACTGGCCTCTACCCTTGTAATCAGCTAGACCGCTTTCTTACCTCACCACTCCATGCAACGGTACCTGTGATGTCACCCAGTATGGATGTCATGTCTGTAGCCACAGTAGCTTAATACACAGCTATTGTGCTCTTGGATCAGTAGACGTGTTTGGAACGTGGGACATTCTCACTGTTATGTGGCAGCTACACGGCGCATGCTGGTATATTCATACATACTTGTGAGTAGTCCACATTGACATATGGGACACTAACTGCAAACACTGACACCCACCGGTACGTGCAATTAGACCTGAAGGAGGAAAGCAGAACATCATGACCAACATGCAGTTACTGTTGTTACACAAGACACATACTGTTAACAGTACGAAATGCATTGTACACCTGTAGTACATGGTATGTCTGCTGCCAGTCAACAGTACTCAACAATTGTAAACTACACTTATCTTGCTAGTCTGTTCACCCTGTGATCAGACCATATGAGCATGTCCCTGCACCGATGGTGTGGATGACAGGGATGCGGCACAGACATCATCATATGCACAGGGTGATAATGTTTGCCAGAGGCCTAGGCTGCACCATTGGATGACATCATGTGTGTGGGTTAGGGATTTTGATCTAATTGGGCGTGTGTGGATGTTATGCATGTGTGTGTTGCGGTGCCCTACATATGTTTCCAATGTGTGCGTGTATGTATGCACACAGTTCTGGCATGTGTCTGGCCTACACAGGGGTATTATTGACAGCTGTGGTCTGTACAGGCCAGGTTTTACAGTTCACGGTGCCCGGCCATGGACATGTGACCTGTGCCTGGCAGGGGTTGCACGGGCACTACCAAGCAGAGGTGCAGATTGGGTACTGTCTGATTACTCTTGTCCACTGGAACCATGTCCCTGTTGGGACCATCCAGGGACACCTGCACATGGCCTGCTGTGTCATGGTGTGGACAGCACAGCACCAGCTGCACTGCTGCTGCTACCGCCACTATGGGAGCGGACATATGAGGTAGATCATTCACGTAGACCTGAAACAGGTGATGTAACAGGCCTACATCCAAGTGCCCGATGCCTCATTCCTACCAGATGTTCCAACACAGACAGCTCACGCTCATGAATTGTCATGCCACGGTCAAGGACTCCAACCATGTCACCCAAGCATCTGTCCAAAGCTTCAGCAATCTGCTGTTGAGCATTTACCATTGCCTGGATGTTGTTGTTTAAAGAACAGACAGCAGCCCTCTGAAGCCTCTGATCTTCACTGTTGTGCCATTCAGCACATGCCTGTGCCTCCATTACAGCCTGAAACATGCATCTGGTGACACCAGCTGCTGCACTCTGTCTTGCAGGGGCATGTTGGTCAGAGGTCCTCCTATGAGCAGCACTGGCCACGTGCCTGTGTGGAGCACCACCATTCAGTTGGCTGACACCATGGTGTGCAGGCACACCTTCCATAGCCCCACACTTTCCTGTTCCAAGCTACGACATGCCAACTGTTCTTCCTCTATGGCCACTGGTGATGGGCTATGTGCAGGCATGGGATCTTTGTGCGGGGATGAGGGGGATATAGGTGGAATGGCAACCAATGGTACAGATTCAGCCCCTGACAACCCTGCCTGTGCCTCAATCATACATTCATCATCACTGCTAGAGTCTGTGGGGACACTAACATCAGATGGACCACAGGAGGGCAACACACCTACAACACCTGTGAGGGGCAGACAAGAACTGCACATTACAATCTATACAATAGACACAGACACACACACACACACACACACACACACACACACACACACACACACACACACACACACACATGCTATGACACCCAACATGCATGTGATATGACAGAAGGCATGCAACATGCATGTGATATGGCAGATGGCATGCAGCGCAGACAATAATAGTGGTAGTTATCATGCATCCCTGGGTTGCACACAACAGCATGCATGTCTCATAGTAGAAGGTATGCAAATTACACAATCATAGTAGTACTTAGCATACATCCCTGTGTTACAACATATAGACCAGCACAGGTTAACAGTACACCTGCCTAATGTGTGGCATATGACCTTGACAATCACATGTAGTATGACATGTGATCTGCTGACATGCGCAATGACATGCATACATGTTTAACACAATGGTGTCCTGTCAAATATACAGTGGGGTAATGGTGTCCCAATGCAGTGTTGTTTGTCCGCCCTACAGATATACTGCACATTTAGCTGATGTGCATGGCCATTGCAGGGAATCATGAGGTGTCTGTATTGCTATACAGTGTGAGTTACAGACACAGTTCATAGCCATGACTGTGTTCAGATACAATATATATATACTGTGGAATGTGACCCACTTCACTGAAGTGTATACACTAAACCATGATGTGGAATGTGTGACATAGGTCACTGAAGGGTATACAGATGACACCCCTGCACCTCTGCAACCATATTGCTGCTGCCTGGCAACTATGGCCAGACATGGGGAACACATAAGTACATCATGTCCCACATGACATCTGTGTGCCACACACACACACACACACACACACACACACACACACACACACACACACACACACACACACCAGAATCAAGTATGACTTTGATGTCCGACACCAGCAAGGGGACTGTACTGTATCTGTGGGCTGATGTGGATATTGTACAGGTGACTGCTGTCATGTCATGATGCACTCAAGATGTTCAACACATCTTATGTGGTGGATTGATGTCATGCCTACACAAGATGTGCACAGGCCTGTAGGATGTCTAGTATTCCACATCTGCAATATAACCATTACACAGAGGCCATAGTTGGACTATGTGTAGCCATTGTATGACAGGGTGTACACACAAGCACATCACATCTACTGTTTGTGTTGTTTCATGTCTCTGGCCATCCTCCATGGCCATGTGTGTACATGAGTTGGTCAAATTATTGTGACGGGCATCTATTTCACATGTCTGTGCTGTCCCATATGACATACACCCATAGATGTCATATGCTCCACTGACGACAGTATTATGCAGACAAAGGGTGGTATGTTTGGTATGTGGGATATGTTTTTCAGGTTAGTTAGGCAGTGTTGCAGCCAGGCCACTAGATGTCATGGACAAGTCAAGATAGCACATCACATTGTGTGATATTCATAGCAGGGCTATGATCGACACCAGTGAATCCTGTGGGCTGGCCATACTCCAGCCCACTGTGTAGTACTGTTTGTATTACCCAAATGTGTAGTTCTGATCTGTAGTACATGTCCCTACAGTGAACAGCACCTCCACCATTGTATGCACAGCTGTCCACACATCTGGCAATGACAGTTTGTAAGGATTCATGTTGGTGATTCACATAGTTTGTAAGTGTTGCACATGGGTAGCCATTGTGATGCATTGCAGGTCCGACCTGTATATTGTGACAGGACCATACATTATGTGTACATGTGGTAAATGGCAACATGGCAGATAGATCTGTGCATTACGATGCCTGATAAATAATAACAGTCTCACCTGCAATGGGCTGCTGTCGCAGCTGAATGCCAGAGGTACCTAAATAGGAGTAACACAGCAGTATGAGCATTATGCACGCCTGTATGATAGCTACAGGGTGCAATGTGCATGTTAACACATACACCAGTACATTAGACTATACTATGGTGTATGCACATGTGTGCATACACAGAGTAGCATACTATACTATGCGGCATGTGTGTATACATGCCTTGCATATGATGTTACATTACATATTGTACAGTGACACATGCAACTATATGGAATATAGTTGTTATAGGTGCAGTAGTGACTTACCAAGCAACTCCAGGCACTGTGGTTGAGAGACACCCACCTCCACAATATCGGCTAAGGCATGTGGATGTTGTTCTGCAGGTGTCCCCAGGTTGGCCAGTAGCTCCTCGGTACGTGTGAGTAGGGACTGGGTTGGTGGTCCACCACCTGTTGCACCTTGTTCCCTGATGATTGCATTTGCACACTGTTTCATCTGTCTAATGAGGTCTGTACAGTGTTTGCACACCTGCTGGTATGTGCAGTTGTGGCCACCCACATCATTAACCCTCCTGTGAGGTTCCATCCACAGGGCATCCCGCTGCTGTGCATCCTGTGGCACATGGCTGAACAGGATATCATGATTGTCATGTAGGTATGGGATGAGGGCCTCATCCTCCAAGCGGGTATAAGGGGGTAGCCTTGCACGCGGCATACCTGGAAGACATAATGATGAAGACAGGTCACAGTAACTCACAGAGACATACAGATCTACAGCTGAACATACATGTGTATCGCATTTATTATGATTAAATAATTGTCTTTGCAAATCTACATGACACTGATGCCACTGACATGTTTGTGTCACACACATGTGACACTCAATGGTGAGTGGTTATTATCACCATATATGTGTGTGAGTCACCTGATTACGTTGCTCATACTCCATGTGGATGCTGTCTTGATGTGGGCATGTCTGTTTGTCTGTATTGGTGTTCCTACCTATCAGCACATGGCTGGATGTGTCCACATTAATGCAGTCGACCTTGATGCTGTGTATATGTCACATATAAAGGCTTACACTGCCTTAACGGACATGACCTGTGACCCTGCAGACTTTCTCACTGAAGGTTTTACATGTATGTGTTCTGCCATATACATCTACATGGCACTGTACAGCAATTCACCATCCTGCCATGTATCACCTGTGTTGCACATGTGATACACATGGGACACTGGCTAGCCAGATGGTATTTGCAGGGATGGATATCAACTATAGCATGTACAGTCAAAGTCAATTAGTAGGATATATGCCCTGAGCCATGTATGAATCTAGGATGAAAGGTTACCTGGCTGTAGCCGACAGGTGGGTCTCTGGGGCCAGGTGGAGCAGTGCCATATAACTGATCCACAGGGTTAATGAAACATTTACCATGCGGTCATCACACCATGTCTGAGAGGGGGCGATGTGCAGCTTTGCTGGACAGGAATGCATAGTATGGCAGGACTATGTAAAGTGTATGGGACAAGGATCTGTCCAACATGGGGTGATCCTAGTACTAGGAAGGTGGATGTCCATGAAGTATGTGTTTGAGATCAGGATGTGTACGTGTAGCATGTCCAACATCACTGGGTTGGACATGGATTTATTCAGGGTATGCATCATGCTACATAGTGGAGATGGGGAATGGGAAGGCTGGTGTAGGCCATCTGAACATGGCCAATACCCCTTAAAGGAAATATGTGATTTAATATGGGTCACTTGAGTGTTGCGTATGGCTGGACAGTGATCTCTATAGTCATGGATGGCACCCTGTCATGATTAGGGTTGCCACATATGACTACCTGACAGGTGTGGTGACATAGCTATCACAGGAAAGACAACTGCCTAGCTGCATCCCTTACACACAGCGTCCATTATGTTGACCGCTGCCTAGGTGGTAGCTCATGGGTACAAGGTTATTAACATAGGGATGACAATGTAATATGTAGCTGTCAGATTGCGGCCATATGTCTCACACACCTCACTCACAAAGCCCCTTCTGTATGTTGTCCACAACACGCTATTGCTCCTAGATCATAGTCATTCGCATACTTGAATAGAAAGATGCCTTCTGTTAGTCTGCGTGGTATGGACTACAATGAGGGGAAATGCAATTAATTAACCCTGTCTTACTGTAGCTGGCACTGGTGTGATGTGCATGTATTATTCAGACACCTTCTGTAGTGTTGGTTCTGCCAGCAGTCCCATTGCAAAACACTCCTGTGACATAGGAATGTGCATCTAGTATACCGAGTGTAGGTGGAACACAGTATGGGTGATGATGTCCTATGACCTAGCAAGGTTATGATATGCAGTGTGAAATCAACCTTACTGTCATCTACATCTGTACTGCTGACATCAAATAATTTGATCAAGGTTCATGGCCTTACAGACCAGACTCAGCAGGGTAGTAGTGCAGTACTTCCCATTATCAGTGGTGTCTCCCCCTTTTTGGGTTGTGATACCTGTTGGTGTGCACCATTCAGTATATACACAGCCTGACATGAAGCTATGTTTTACATGATGTATATGTGGAGAGCAACTTGTTTTGCCATATGTGTATGATACAACCTGGGATGTGGACAGGTACCATGCAGCCTGAGTGCAGCTTGTACCCGCATAGTTGTGGGTACAGGGGCTCTGTGGTGTACATGGATATATGACTGTGTACCTTGTTAGGTGGGTGGACAGTGTGTTTATGTTATCCAAGACCCGAACTGGATTGCTTATTCATGCTCAGTACTTGTTCAGAACTTGTAAACACTATGTAAGCTACTAATTACTATAGCACTCAATCTTCCTCATTACCTTGAGGTAAACAGGTTTTGTAAATACATTTCTCACTTGTTTAGAGTAAAATAGCTCTTGTACTCACTTTCTTAACTTATCTAGTAGAAATTAGTTTTATATTCAGGCATGTCCAAGGGTCAGCTGCAAGTGTTCTCTCCTGTCAATCTGATGAATCTGGACATCTTGAGGCAATGTAGACATTGCCTCATGTACACAGACAACCCTCTCTGCCTACCACCCAACACTACAACCTGTGAGAGATGCACTTATCTAGCCAAACTGGAGGTAAAGCTCTCTCCAACCAAGCCTGACCCTGACAGTCATGTGGAGAAGGTAAACATTCGCACCACACCACACTCATCACATAGTCTCACTGAATCTACCCCACCATTAACTGAGAAAACTACTCGTGTACCAACTCATTAGCTCAATGCTTTCTGGAATTCATAGACACCAATGCCCTGGATCAACTTATCCACACACCCACCAGGGGCAACAATATCCTAGACCTAGGCATTACCAACATGAGTGACCGGTGTTCCACACCTAAAGTCAACTCCTCGTTGGTCCGATCCGACCATAAGCTGAACACTCTTGATATCCACATCCCGCCCCCACCCCCATTAAGGGAACCACAGTATAATATGTCTACAAAGCCAACTTCATGCTTCTTATGACAGATGTGGTGAACTTCATGATACCCATGCAGATGGACAATATTGTTACAACTGCTGAATCCTAGAAATATGCACTCTCTAAGCACTTACATGAGTGCATGGATCGTGCTATCCCAAACAGAACCAGGATGCTATACTCCTAATTAAGGAAGCCACTATGATGGTCCCCTGCCATAAACAAACTGTACAACAGAAGGAAGACACTGTTGCAAAAGAGAGTACAATCCCATGCGTGGAGGAGCTCCCTGATCAGCCTCAGTAAGAAGGTGAGATCCCTTATAAGATCCTCCAAAGCTAGCTACAAAAACAAAATCGCCACTAATTCCATGGACAACCACAAAGTATTCTATAGCTATGTCAAATATCGTGATGTCAACACCCAGATCTGCTCTGAGTTACAGCACAAAGGCACGAACTTTACAGAACCAACTGATATTGCCAACATCCTGGCAGATAGGTTCAGTGCTACTTTTCCCCCCTCTCACCCCTAAAGGGCCCATATCTATACAGGAAGAGTGCAGAGTCCCTGTAATCACAACTATGCAGGTAAAAGCTGCACACTCTAAAGCCAATATCACAGCATCCCTGAGACCGGACAACATCCCAGGCTGCATTTTACATGAACTTCAGAACGTACTGGCTCCCCACCTATGCGCCATGTTCAATAATAGCCTCGCATCAGGCTTTGTGCCCCCTGAATGGCACACAGCAACAGTTATCCCACTCCACAAAGGTGGCACCACAACGGACCATGGGACCTATTGCCCTATAGGTCTGACTAGCCTGGTCTGCAAGGCTATGGAGCACATCATCATGGATCTCAGTCACAGAGACATTGGGTACCTCCAAACCTTTGACCCCTCCCAGTTTGGCTTTGTTAAGGGAAGACCATGCCTCCTAAACCTGGTGGACTTCTTAGAGACAGTTACCAAGGCATTAGATGAGGGTAAGGAGGTCCACACAGCCTACCTTGATCTCTCAAAGGCTTTCAACACCATTCCCCATTCTGGTATTATCAACATACCCATCCACCTGAACATTAATCCCTACATCATGTGATGGTTTGTAAAGTGGCTCACGGACAGTACCCACACAGTGGGAGTTGCATACCCTAGGTCCGACTGTATACCAGTTACAAGTGGAGCACCCCAGGGCTCAGTCCTAGGACTCCTCATGTTCGGTATATAATTCTCTGACATACAGGCAAGCACAGGAGGGCTTTGGATGAAAAGGTTTGCAGATGACTGCAAACTAGGGGGCATAATTGTTTACTCAGCTGATACAGACACCCTCTGGAAGGGTCGCACTGAGACGGATACCTGGTGTCTATATCATGGCCTCAAGCTGAATGCCAAAAAGTGCATAGTCATCTCCTTTGGATATAACTAATTACCCATGGACTACCACATAGGTGCTAGTCCCCTACATACAGAAAAGGTAATAAGAGATCTGGGAACCCCAGTAGATAGCAATCTCTCCTTCGATACCCATAATGACAAAGTGGTTAGAATATCCTTCTATGTGGCCCCCCCTAATCTCTAATGGGTTCACATCCCGAACAAAGGAGGCCATTGTGCCTCTCTACTCATGACTTATTAGACCCATTAAAGGATACAACACCCCATTTGGGATGTACCTTACAAGACAACTGCAACAGCTTGGAAGACCACAACAGTACCACACCAAGAGGATTACTGACTTCAAACAGATGACCTATGCAGCCCAATCTAAGAAACTCCAGCTGTACTCGGTTGCATACCGCATACTCACAGGTGATCTCTGCTTGACATACAAGGCCCATGTCCAAACCAGTATTGCTGGATATGCTCCACCTAAATAGAAGCCCCTGAGAGCCACATGCTCTAGGGATATACACCTAACCACAACGATGACTAGTACGTGCTGGACGGATAGATTCCTGACCCAGAGTCTCCCCATGCTTTGGAACATGATTCCAATGTACATCAGGCAGGGCCCCTCACTAGCACTCCTCAAGGGAAACATTGACGGGTGGATGGGAGACAGACATGTACACCAGGGATCACTGCAGTGGCTCTGCTGGACAGAGGCACAGGGAGCTAATGGCTCTGCCATTCAGAGTCACAGGGAACTAACCTAAGGGGGTGGCGAAAGCCAACACACTCTAGCTAGGCTTATAAATATCCATGGACAGACAGCCTAGTACCTACCTTTGCACTTATTACATGTCTTATGTGCATGGATAGTTAACTAGCCCTTCCATTTTACTTTGCTATCATGCTGATAAACTGTCGAGTAACTACAAGTCATATGTATCCTGTTATTGTGTATTGTAAATGCCAAAAAACATAACTAATGTTTGCCTAACATAACAGTAATGCTATGTAACTTGTAATACATATCTGCCTACAATACTGTACATTACACAGTTATTGGCACAATATCCCACAATGCAAATCATAATTGCACAGTGGGCCAACCTTCGACATGTTATTCTCAGTAATACACCCATACATATGCCTACTGTTACAATATATCAACATATACTATCCCCTGTTATAGCACATACTTGTTGGACCAGCCCTGCCACTGACAGCAGCTGGTGAGGAATATTTGGGTTCAAAGCCCTTATATAGCATCCTTTGTAGTGTATGCGGTGTTTGCCTTGTGACCTACAGCAGTACACACATAAATCCTACAAGCATTACTATGCTCAACAATACATCACTGGAAGATAACTGTTTCCACTATATGGATTGCTTTCACTTTAAATATTACAGAACAGATACTACATACGCAGACATACTGAGTGTTCTACATACCTTATTAGTAACTCGAGGTGTCGTTGACTGTTAATTCAATCCTTTTCAGTTTGTGTTTCAATTTTCTTTGTAACATTCTGCTGGTATATACAGATGGTTTGAATGTGTGATAAGCCATCCTTTTATAGTTAAATATCGGTAACATGTGCTATCCTGACCACCAATTGGTGTTCCAAAGTAGTTAATTAGATGCACATCAGCTGTGCAGCTACTCCATTAGCCAATATCATGGCAACAGCAGTGTATAATTGAGTACTCCACTTGGGCATTGTCCGTTTGCCTTACTTTCGAGGAAGACAGCCTGGATGTGTTGTTTGTGATGTATTTCCACAGCTATATGGAGACAGACAGAGATATATTAGTTCATGTCTCCCGTGGATTGTGTGTAATGGCTAGCAGATGTTGTTCTACACGTGAGTACAACTGTTATATGTCAGAACATTGCTACTTATGCAGGGTTTGTTTGTACCTGATACTTCTGCAGATGTTTCAGTCTGGCAAGGATGTTTGGGCAGCTCAAGGCTGTATGGCTATGCATGAACTGTTAGGTGGTTTACAGTGTGCTCACCTGTCATCCTTGGTTTGGTGTACATGTGCATCATACTGTACTGTTAATCAGTAATTGGTAACACCTCCCAGTGTACATACAATCCTCTGAAACAGGTTAGTGCAAACAAACCCTGTAACATCAGCAGCTGTTCCATTGTATAACAGCAACTATTTCACATAGGGCCATGTTAGTGTGTCTCTGACAAGGTACGTTAAGGCTTCTGCAGATGTCGTACAGTGAGTGAACGATTTGTGATGTTATTACAGTTTGTATTGTAATTTGTTTGGGTGTGGGGGTGATGTTGGTGGGTGTACATAGCAGATGCAGGTGTGTAGGAACTGCTTTTATACATAATCTATATGTGCGTGAGGGTTGCTTCCCTATTTGAACACCTATCCTTTAGTGGACTAATACTATGGTAATTGCAGGCTGATTCATTAAGGCAGTATTAATTGGTTCCTGTATAGCATGCAGGTGATGTTAGTCCTTGATTCCTTTCAGCAATTCATCAGAATGTAATAAAGTGTTGCTACATGAAAGCTGTGTATTTCTGTCATAGGTATTTGCAGTCATTGGGGTTGTGTTGGTGACTGACCCTCTTTGGCTAGGGTTGCCACCTTTTCAAATGGCCATAGTGGGACATTTTTGGGACACACATCAGATTTTACAGGCCGACACAAACCCATGGTCAGTACAAGGGATAGAACTTTCCTTTTTTGCCTAAATATAAGCTTATTCTTATATCAGTTTAGTTGCTTATCCTGTTTCTTGTAACATGTAGGTATTTTAGATACAGAAAGAACTATTGTATGCAACTATTACATTACATATGGGACATAATTATGTCCTACAATATCAGGACATTTGCCACGTTTAATATTTTTGGTCAGGACACAACCGCCCAAACAGGCACTGTCCCTCACAAAGTGGGACAGTTGGTAACCCTATCATTGGCTCATGTCCATAGCACATATTTGTAATAGTGTATAGGCATATACTCTCCATATCCTTTGTTCATAAAGTTTGTTTGTGACGGAAAGTGTGATTGCTATGGTCAATGTTATACTCATATATGAACACTTCAACCGCTGTATACAGAATACCTACGGAATCCCGAAACCACACAATTCCGACACCCACAGTACCGGGCCCAGACTCCCATACCCCACATTACCGACAGCGACAGTAACTCGCGAATGTAACACAAACATGGAACACACACACGCACGCACAGATACTCTGCTACCCACCACATCCAAACAAACCATCCTACACTACATATGAGCAGGTGGGCAAGCTCCCTATACCCCCCATGTGGGTGTCTGCACCCCACACACACCCCCACTTTAATATTCTACCTCCTAGATCGCACAAACAGATGCACAAAGCAAACCCACACCCACACATTACAGTCCCCCAGGAACACACACCACACTCAGAACACACACTTACACACACTACAGCCCTCAGAAACACACTTACACACAGTAACCTACCTGAACTGCAACACCAGAAGCACTGACTAAATGTCCCTTAACATCGGGATTTTAAACCTTGCACTTCTGGTGTTTCAGTACTGTGGTCTTTCGGACTTTAAGCCTCGTGATTACATGCGTCGGTATGTCAAGCAGTCTGTATGTGGTAGGTATCCCATTTATATGTACCCCCATGGTTATGTAGATGTTGTTAACCTATCTATATATCTACATATTAATATATGTATATCTCCATATATCGACATCTCTCTCTCTCTCTCTCTATATATATATATATATATATATATATATATATATATATATATTTTGATTTATATATATATATATATATATTTTTATATATATATATATATATATATATATATATATATTTTGATTTATATATATATATATATATATATATATATATATATATATATATATATATATATATATATATATATATATATATATATATATATATATATATATATATATATATATATATATATATATATATATAGCGTACAACTTTCATTGGGTACATGCCGGTTTGTCCTATTTCCACACATTCCTACCTTTTGTGTTTTAACCTGTCAATATACACAACTGCCATTGGTACATCTCAGGTAGCTTAGTGGTAGATTATTATGAAGATTGTGTACATGGCTGCATGTTCTAATCCTGGCAGTGTTAAGTTTACCTCTCAGAGCAGGCACTGGTAGTGCAAGGGTGATTAACGCACATTTCAGCGGTTGTGTGTTCCAAATGTTTATTATTCTGTGGAATACTACCTATATATGCAAGCTGTGGTTAAGGTATACTATGTAACATGTAAATCATCTGGGAAGATTTCTGTCATGGATACTCCCCATTATTTGGAACTACATTCCTGATTACATTATACGAAACCCCTCACTAACACTCCAGAGAAACCTTGCAGAGTGGGTGGGGAACAGTGGATACACCCCAGGGATCCCGCAATTAGCTCTGCTCCACAGTGGGACAGTTAGTTAATCAATGGGGTGGTGACAGCAGACACTTTTTGGCTATGCTTATGAGTGGCCTCGGGCAGTTAGGCATGTACCTACCTACGTATCTATGAACCTATACATACAGTATGGACACATGCTGATAGCTTAATTTACTGTTCATGTATTGACTTACCTTGTGCCAATGGCAGTTGTGTGTACAATAGTTGAGGGCTACCTATGTATGATGCACACAGTAGACCACCTATACATGACAATTTACAGGTGGTCGTGTGTGTGTGCCATCCATGTTTACTCTGTGTGCAGGTGGAGAAGGGTGTCAGTCCATAAGTGCCTACACTGTCAGTGTGTGTGCTATACGTTCCCTCTTTGCCAAGGCATGGGCGTACTGGGCATGCCTCTGTCTGCTTACTGAGGCTGGCACAGGGTGTTCATGGTCTGAGTCCCTCTGTGCCTGTGGGGCCCTTGGCAATAGTGGTGGGCTGTGAGGGCCTTCACCATTCTGTCCCTGCTGCAGCTGTTTCCGCAGGATCATATTGTGTAGCATGGTACATACTATGAAGATGTGGGCACATGTGCCTGAAGAGTACTGCAAGGCTCCACCAGATATGTCCAAGCAACGGAACTGTGATTTCAGCATCCCAAACACGCGTTCTATGATGATTCTGGTTTCTGCATGTGCCTCATTATGGCATTCTTACATGGCTGTGTGTGCATTTCTGATGGGAGTCATCATCCACGGTTCCAGTGCATAGCCAGCATCCCCCACCAGGTGGCCATATGGGATGCCCCCCCTGGCAAATACCTGATACAGCTGTGAGGCATGCCAGATGTGGGAGTTGGGATAGCTTCTAGGGCTGCCAGCACACACATCCATGATAATGCCCTGGGCATTACACATGACCTGGCAGTTGATGGAGGGATATCCCTTGCGGTTTATGTAGCGTCTACCCTGCTCACTGGGTGGTATCTTGATGTGTATGTGCGTGCAGTCTATCGCACCCAGTTCCTCTGGGTAGTCTGCCACATGGTGGAAGAGACGCATATTGCTGGCCAACTCCTCTTGTGTTTGGGGGAAGTATATGTGCTCATTGACATGTGGTAACATGGCATCCAGGAACTGGTGGAGTACCCTGGATGCTGATGCCTGTGAGATCCCCATGATATCACCAGTTGGTCTTTGAAAGGTACATGTGGCTAGTATTCTCAAGCTTACACATACCTTTGTGTCCACTGGGATGAGTTCCCCTCTGTTACTTCTGGCTCTGAGGCGTGGCCGGCACAGCTCAACAAGTTGCTGTATGGTATCTCTGTCCACCCTGTAATACTCTACTATCTCCAGATCATGTATCCCCTGGTAGGTTACCCTGGGTCTGAACACTCTTCTTCTCCTCTGGTGCCTGAGATGGTTATCAACATCATCCTCCACACCACCGTCAGTCTCCAACACATGCTGGTGAATCAAAGCTATAGCAGCCCCTAACATGTACATATTAAAAGTTCCCCATCTGTATACACCAATGGTGCAGAGTGTCTGGGAATACACAAGTGTGTGTGTGGGCTTTTACACCTTATACTATTGTACAATGGGTGATGCTGGTGTAATTGGGTGTGTATGTGCAATTCCAGCTGCAGGGTATCTTAATTATGGGTTTTACAGCAGGTACTGCTATTGTGGGGCCTTTGGTGTTGACTTACACTTGGCTGCCATGATTCATCTATTGCCCTTTACTTTACTTTTCAACCCGATTCCCCGCCCATTGTCAGGCATGCATCCAGCTGCCTGCTTTCTTGTTTTGTACTTTCACAACCCAGGATTGTGTTGTGAAATGTGCTATGTAGATGATCTACTGCAAGTTTGCTTTTTTCTGCTGTGACAGTTCTCTTTTCTTTGCAGTACGGCACCTCCCCTTTCCCGTTCTGCAGGTAGCTGCTAGCAGCCTTGTTAGCTGCTGTCAATGGCCCACTGTGAGTTCCTAGGTGTTAATTACTCATTTGTACTCCAATTACCATGCTGCAGCATTTCCTTATTGTGTTCCAGTATCCTTCCTGTTTCAGCTGTGGTGCATGCCGCACACAGCCATTTACCGGGTTTCAAGCATGTTTTCATCCACGTTCACATGCACTTTCGGTTACCTTGTGTGCTCTCAGCTAAGCAAAGCTATGGCTACTTCCATACCCCTATCCTGTGGCTTTGCTTAGCAACAGGCAACCTGGATTAGCAATGCTCCAGTGTGCTTACAGCTACGGTGGCACACTCTTCTCTTGATGTCATGTTTACCTCCAGGCCACACCTCCATGTTATACCACTATGCCGTGTGGTACATCCTTACGTCGGTGGGGAGTTTGCGATTCAGTATTACTTGACTCATTTGCATGGCATTGACTACTAATTCCTAGTTACCAAGCAGAACACTGTCACAGACCCTTAGCAACCCTTGCTCCATGGTAGTGGTGTAGCATGCATGCCATTGACTATTATGGGGAATTCATTAATTGTGTTACATTGCAGTTTTATGACATCTAAATATATTTTCATTGTGATCCCGTTTGTGCACCAATGCACTGCGGTTTTACTTTGTGTTAGTGTGGCCGTGACATTAAATGTTATTTTTTATGTGTTGTGCATGTTTTTTTATGCCATTGGCTATATATTTAGCCATTGGCATATATTAACATTATAATATGTAAGTTTGGTCCGCTTTCATGGCTCCAGTTTTATGTCTGAAAAAAATTAAACCGTATTTTTGATTTACATTTCTTCATGCTTACGCTATGCCTGCACCACTTCATGAATTGCTATATACCTTCATTTACATGCTACACTGCTGCGCATGAGGTAATTAGCATACATGTTCTGGGAGCTGCAGAGCTCTGGCATATGCTGGTAGTGCACGTGGAAACAGCATGTACCTGAATCACTCGGCGGCCATATTTGGCGTTAGATCGCTGACTCTACTCCGGCGCCTGGCGCAAGCTTCATAAATCTTGGGGTGTGTCATTTCTGTGAACTTTTTCTGTAGGCTGAGCTGTAGTTTTTATTTATTTATTTTTAGACTTTTGTAACAAAGCATGTATGCCTGGTTGAATGTCTTTATTTATTTATGCTTTGTTAACTGCCTAAGTGAAATGGTTAAAGATCCTTTTCACTTATGACCCATACTGTTAGGACAAGGATATTTGCAAACAAAGAAGAGAAGAAATGCAAAAAGTGTTATAGAATATGCAGAATGAACAGCAGCAACAGCAGACAGTAATCAGTATTATATTATTAGTGAAATCTTAGCTGCAAAGCATTAAGTATACCTGCACGCCTCATCATTCCACTATGCACAGCTACCGATTCTCAACAGTGACATAAAAGGGTTTTTCAGAGTTATGCCTTGTCCTAAGAGATGGACCATACAGGTCACACTGGTAACATCATACCCAGGTCTATAAAATACCATGTGCACTTATATAAAATGCAGTCAAGCAAAGGATGATGAAAATGTTTCAGGTAAACTGCTGAGGCCCATCCATTCATTAAGAGATCTTGTCCTTGTCTGAGACTGCACTAGAACCTCCTTTAAAATGAGGTCCATTAGAGTGAAGCATTACAAACTATTTTCTGGGGGACTGTGCCCGATTAAATGATAATGGCCAGTGAGGTAGTAACAAGCCATGGGTATGACTGGAAGTAGTACAACAAACAATATGATAAACTAGGGGCTATTTCATGCATATTTCTAAATGGCTATGAATTGGGTATATCATTGTCACTTTAGCACTCAAAACTGTCTTTGATCTGCATAGATTTCCTAGTATCCTTTTGGAAGGGCGGAACTTTTTTGTGAGTCGGCAAACCATTAAATAACTGACTTAAGTTTATATCATCATGATCAAGTATATAGGGGTTCTGTGCTTCAGATGTATTACTAGGTTAAATAAGAACACACCTCTCTTTCTAAGCATAAACCAGTCAGCCTGGTGATTAACTGTCAGCAGCTATGTTATTTCTCTTTGTAAATAACAATTTCCATAATGCAAATACTTCATTTATCAGAATAAGCAGACAGCTAAAATCAATAAACTAGAAACAAGACAACTCCATAAAACAAGTGTCTTCTTTTTTTGCCACACATTTCAGCTAAAGGCTATAAGCAGAGCAATACCTCTTTATTACAAGAAATAGATACTGCAGTCTGAAAAAGATATTTTGTCATTCTTCCTCTTTGCAGATAGGCATATGTGACTTCATTCCTGTCCCATGATAGACTGCTAGCTTATCAATAATTAGTTTCCGGCCTTGTACCCATTGAGTGTCAATGGTCTGGTTCCCACACCATCCTGAAATGGATAAAGTAGGTTATAGGAGAATTAAACTAATCAGAGTCTGAGTTCATTCAATGTAAGTCTTTCTTGTTGGCTAAAACTTATTTTGGGAGTTAGATGAACAGTAACCAGAGGAGTTTTCCCTCTTTGTAAGGCACCAGCAATCGTAATGGGAGCAACTGGATCTGTGTCAGATTAGCATCTTTGGAAAACCATCTAAATATTTATTGTTTAAACATCACTGTGGGTGGAGTGACCTCATCTTTTAAATATGTCTGCCTGCATCTAGTAATTGTGTTTTATCTGACTGGATTCATAACAGGCTGCTATTAATAAAACTGTTCCTTCCTCAGTAATGTAGTAAATTTGGCTGAAACAACTGTCATGCTAAGGACTGTGCTGTTATCATAGGAATGGGCTGCTACTGCACAGATGTATCTTAATATACTCACTAAGCAATAAGCAACAACAAATTTTATTCAAGAATAGAATATAACATAAAGTAAAAAAACTCTACATTTCCTTAAATTGTACCTCTTTGTACAACACATAATTAAGCATAATTCTTTGTTACACAAATTAGAGCAAACTTAATGACCCCCACCACCATTACATATTGCCCGTTTTTCAAGCTTTAGTGAACTGGGAAGGAATCTGACATCAAGTTTCAAATTCAGTTAGGTAAAACAAAAAAAAAAATGCAGAGGTGAACAATAGGCTGAATTAGCAGAGAGTGGGAATGTAACATTTCATTCCCATGCTGTCCACTAGCACTGCACCAATACTTACCTCTGATTTTAAGAGTAAGAGTGTTTGGAGTTGTTCAGAGTAGAGTTGACATTAAGTTTGCAAGAGCCAGATATGATGTTGATCAGTTTGAGATCATGTTTGGGACCTATTTTTCTGCATTCTTCTACTAGAATCCAGCCAGAACTGGATTAGAAGTGTAGTGTACTATACACAATAAAACTGTTTTGGATAACTTGTGGAAGGTCCACTTCTCACTAAAACAACAATCCATCAATTATAGCAGGTTTGGAACATGATGTAAGTTTTCATACATAGTGAGACCCAGGGCAAATGCCACCTCTCTCACCCCCTCCCCCAAATCTATTCCTGCCATAAAGCTTAAACTTAAAATGGTACGGTTATTACTGTTAGGGAATATTAAGTGTTTCTTAAAGATCATGAAAGAAACTTATGCTTCCTCATAACATCTCACTTAAAAGAAACCCTCTTGATAACAGCATGTCTAAAAACATGTTATCAAAGATTGTAGCAACCAGTAGTGCACCACACCCGCATTTTAAAGTTACTGTAAACAAAATAAGTAGTTTTCAATGTTTTTTAGAGTTGATTCCTTTTTACATAGGATAACAACGTATGGCATTAAAATATTTTCTGCATATAGTTCATTAATGAGTTACAGAGGTGAAGACACTGCATAGCTGTTTTATTTAATTATAAATATATGTGCAGGCATTAGCTTGAAGAGAAATGTGTAAAGAGCCTGAAAGCTGAAATGCTGCATAAGCTCTGAGACAGAAGAATTAAGGTACTCCAGATGTGAAAAGTAACCAAGGGTACTTTTACTTTTGCAGTACATTAAAGTCAATATAATCAGATGGTGGGTGGAGAGAGTGCTTAAAGGACAACGATGGGATTCTGTTATTAAATGCTCAACTTCTCTGTCCTTTTTCTCCCTATTTACGGTCCCTGCTATGAATAAGCAACAACACAGTATTTAAAATATTTTAAATTGACGGTTTCTCTTCATTGGTTTCACTTTCAAAAATCTTTTAACCCACCCTGGAAAAATCTCCAAGTCATTGATGTCATCAAGACCACTGAATACAGGTCATTATCTGGCCAATTCCCTCCCCAAATTGACATCACAATGACCGTCCTAAAAACCCAACCATACAGTGATGTCACAGCTCCTCGGTCTTTCCCCTACCCATACAGAAAGTAAAGGCTAGAACAAGGAAACAGTACAGGAATCAAGTCTCCTGCTGTGAGCTGTAAATCACATGAGGTAACAGCTCAAATTACCCTTAGCACTTTGATAGCTAGGGAAGTTAGGTGTGAAGGTGGATGGGAGATGAGTCAAAGTAGTACAATTCAGACTTCACAAAAAACTGCAGTTTAAGCATTCTAAAAAGAAGCAGCAGTAAAAAGCACTTTGAAAGTCTGTTCTGTAGCATTTGCACTGTTTGTGTTTTAAGTAGTCATTGAATGGCATGAAATGTTACTTAAAACTAACTGACTGAAAGACATCAGTGTATGCATGTAAAATCAGTGCAGTGACAGGAGCTTTAGGAAGAAAGAGGCCTGCATGGAGTAACTTTTTGCATAAGAGCACTGCATTATGGGATACCTACATGCAGACTAAACAATCAGAATTACTTCAAGATCCCAGACCCCATGTGGTCAGACTCAGAAATTACATATAAAATATTTAAAAACCTGTGAATAGTCCCAGAGTGGTGTTAAAATGTAGGAAACAACAAACCATTGTGAAATAAACATGTTTTTTGAATCTGTGGGTACAGTTCTCCTTTAATGTACAATATCTGGTTTTGCAGAATATTATGAGTACAACAAACGGTTTGCAGGGAGTACTTCATATGGTAAAGGCTTTTAAAGCTATTTGCTGGATTCTATGCATAAAGCAAATGTTTCATATATGAATTACAAGATAGCATTTGAAGTTCTCCCTGAACCAGTGTTATATTAATCAGAATGGCAGCTTTACTGCAGAAAGTAATAAACTTGCCATGATAATTGCTGTGTTACTGTTATTTTCTGTGAAGCTCTTATGCCATGCACTGCATTTGTCCATTGGCCCATCATATATGTTTTATTCAGTTACATGCTGCCTTACTTGACCACTATGTTGTACTTGCTTATGCTCACAGGTCAACACAAAAAAGTAATCTCTCAGTGCATGTTATGTGGGACTCATAATGCATCACTAAGTTGCCTTTGACCACACATTAACATGCACCACAATTACTAGTCAAGCAAGTCCTGATACAATATTTCAGGCAGAATTAGCCTTACAAATATAACATTACTTGACTATGTACAGTATATAATGCTCTCTCTCTCTTTCTCTCTCTCTCTCTCTTTCACTCACTCACTCTTGCTCTGTTTTATAGTTACCTATGTTTAACTTTCTTTTGATGCAGTTTTATCTCAGCTATGATATTTGGACCATTACTAATGTTTTCATATGTTGATTATTGTTTTCCTGTTTTCCTCCATCTCTGTATTGTCTCCTTTTCATCTTCTTTCATAGCCTCTAACACGGTTGCCATTTTTTTTCATCTGTCACTTACCTAGCTATGCATTTATCCTACGTTCCCTATCTCTTCTACAGTGTCCTGCATTCGTATCTTGATGTATCTTACTGTCTGACTCTGTACAATATCCTCACCCATATGGTAAGATAGTTTGATGTATTTTATTGTCTGAGTGTGGATATTGTACAGAATCAAAATCCTCCTGAGCTCACCTTCATGTTCTACAAAAATATCTTGTATTAGACTCTCTTGCTATTATACATGCTACTAACTATTGTAAAACTATGTACATCTTACCCTCATCATCATCATAATCATTATTATTATTGTTATTATTATTATATTGACCAAAACAAGATCAAATTAATGTATCTCTGCTCAATTCCAGAAATCTGAACAAGTTGCTAGACCTTGAAGGTGTCCTGTATTGGAATGCATTCATTATTTATAATCAGTTAAACCTGTTTGAAATAGCTAGAAAGCATTCACTCCTTACCAGAGTTTTGTGATTACCATGCTTTCAGACCTATGGCAATTGTGGGGGCATCTCTATATTTATAAGGGACCATGACACTTAACAAGACAGAGCTCTCAGGCTGAGTCTGATAAAAGTCAGTGGAGATCCATGCTGTGTCTCAGTTAACAAATATGAGTAAAATAAATATAATAAAATATCACCTCTAGACTGTTGTCAAGAGACAGACAAAATGAACTTATTCATCTTCCAGTCACACTAAGCAGAACCAGCTATTAATTTATAGCCTGTTACCAGACACCTTCCATGTCCACTGAGGTTCATGTAAGGTTCCTAAATGAACTTGATAAATTCCCCATAAATAAGAACGCCATCATTCTTGGAATTTTGAACAATATCACTATGCAGTTTTCATTGGACTTTTTCTTATTTTTATCACTCTATGCGTAACTTTCAGAAGTGTCTGTCTCTTAATATTTGAATTATATCCACAGGAGTAAGGGTAGATTTCCATGTGAGGGTTTAATTCTCTTTCATGTCTGTAACTTGTGTACCCACTCAAATGCTGAAACTTAAACAAGCAAACAATAATAAATACATGTTTTGTGTTAATACAAATATTAATAAAAAGAAACAGTGTAATTGTGCAAAACTTATAGTGAATGTATAGTCTTAAAAGAAGTACTGCAATTAATATGTTAAAAACAGAATAATACATAAGGTCCAATAATTTATTACAAAATGTTTGCCAATGTGAGTCAAATGAATCTAAAATATTCTTAAAAAACAAACAGATGAAATGTATTAAACAGAATAAAATATAAGAGTAAGAAATATTATATGGCACCACCATGCTGCCATGAAAAAGTTCAGTGTAAATGCAGTTGGTCTACACCATAGAAAATAAAATAGACCTACTAAAATTTACTAAAATATAACAATATTTTACAAACCACCTGTCAGAATGATCAGAGAGGATCTCAAATACGAAATGTACAAGAGGGGCTTTCCATAACTGTCAGAAGTGTGTAACTGAATTATGACAGCTCAAACAAACATCCCCACCACATACATGGTTGAAAATAAATGTACATTTTAATATATACTGAAACAAATGCTATATACTTGGAAGTTCCTGTAAGGCATGAAACTGAAGCAGTTCTTGGAAAAAAGCACAATGATTGCAAAGATGACACAAGTCATCAAACTATTGCTTGGAAGTAATAGATCCACATGGAGATGTTTGAAAGGTCACTCGTGGGTGGGGACTTTCAGGTTTTTCAGACTCTGTCATTGAGCTTTATGTTACACATACTGGATAAGACACAAAGAGGAGTGTATGCAATTAGCATGAACATTGAAGAGAAGTATCCATGTACTTTGTCTCTTCTTTTCATAAGTAATATATCTTAATTTCTGTGAAATTTTGCAGATCATTTTCAAATTCAAAACATATGTGATGTGCAGCCTTCTTATCTATAACTATAGTGCCTAAAAATAAATGTATATTTGCTGTCAAAGAAGTTGTATTAAACTGTGACAGCATGCAACGTCATCCCATTGGAGTTCATGGCTACTTTATAAGTCCTCAAAATGTGATTTTTTTTTTTACTAATTTGCCCTCTGTGAAGTGTTTAGTTTATTTGTATACAAAAAAGATTAACAGGAAGATTTGGGGACGGGAATACTTTTGAATGGTGTGACTTCTATTTATTTATTTATTTATTTTTGTGTTTGCGTTGCATGCTTGACATGTGATCTACTGTTGATGAAGTTAATCATTTTTAATGTTACCCCTACATGAGCATGTGTCATTTCCCACTGAAATCATGAAAAACAAATACACTTTTCCTAATTACAGTGATAAAGGCATGACAAATTCCATTGGTTTCTAATAACATTATTAAGTGATACTTTTTTTGTTACACAAAAATATATATTAAGCCAATAAAAGATGAAGCGGGATTGTGTATGTTTTTCTTCATTTCCTGCATATTTTCATTATCTGTAAGTGTATACTCCTGCAGTGCTGAAATGTTTTCCAATGGGGGTGCTGACAAACTGGAAACAGAGAGAGGCTGGAGAGCAGGATAAAGGGGATAATGGGAATATACTAGGCTCTGATTGATGCAAAGATAAATAGGAGGTAACTGGAATGTGAATAAACCAGGGAAGAGTGTTACACTTATTGAACAAGGGCACAGATAAAAAAATGTGTCTCCTAAAACCTGGTGTTATGGTTGGGACTTAAATGGAAATGCAGAGATAATATGAGAAAATCGGTGTAAAATGCAATGCACAAAGTAAGTATTGTGAGGCCACATGATTTTATACATACAGGTAGCAAAATAAACAGTCATTCTGGAAAAGAGGGAAGATTTGTAAATGATTTAAACAAAAGAAGAGTGAAATGATTTTATGATTAATGAGTATTTTCTTAGTGTGTACACAAATCTAAGGAATAAAAGTGTATGGAAAATTGTGGCTATGTCAGATTCCGATAAAAGGTTGTGGGCAAAGACACTTGAATTACAATAGTAGAGCAGAAATAGTTATAGAAGGGGATGGGTCAATGAAATTTACAGAATGAAGTGTGAATAGATATATAGGATGCAGGATAATCCAGGATTAAATTAGAAAATGGATTAGGTAAAGTTGTAAAGCATTTCAGGAAGCTATGTGACTAGAAATTGTGCCAGGATTGCTATTATGCAGAACTGGAAATATTGTGAGGATTATTGCAGGAAGAAGGAGGGGTTATTTCCATGTCATAATTTATGTGGATACAAATAATTTGGAAAGGGTTAGTGTATGATGGGTAACTGTACAAGATTTGTCATAAATTTGATGAAATGTTAGCTTTTTCTAAAATATTGAAAGTTATAAGGGCTTAAAAAGTATTGAAGGTTATGAATAAATTAGACAAGTCAGCTCAATGAATGCTTAAATGGTGGTGTGCTGAGATGAAATGTAAGTGTATTTGGGAATGGTGCATGTATGAGAAAGGGGGCTGTATTAAAGTGCTATATTAGATCTGAATATGAAAAGGTGAGAAATAATAAAAGACGGGTTAGAGAAGTACATCACAAATAAAATGCAGGTAATGCTAGAAAAGGGATACTAGTAGTATAGAAACCACAACTAGTTAAAAAAATAATGTTTGTAAAAGTAGTCGTGCTTAGAGATGTAGTATTGTAAGGTAAGGTAGATTAGTGATGGTGATAGCCAATGGGATTGGGTAAGTTAGGCATTGTTTTAAGTGAAAATAGTCAATGGGATTGGGTCAGTTAGGTATTGTTTTAAGTGAAAATAGCGAATGGGATTGGGTCAGCTAGGTATTGTTTTAAGTGAAAATAGTGAATGGGATTGGGTCAGTTAGGTATTGTTTTAAATGAAAATAGTCAAGGGGATTGGGTCATTTAGGTATTGTTTTAAGTGAAAATAGCCAATGGGATTGGGTCAGTTAGGTATTGTTTTAAATGAAAATAGCCAATGGGATTAGGTCAGTTAGGTATTGTTTTAAGTGAAAATGGCCAGTGGAATTGAGTCAGTTAGACACTGCTTTAAGTGAAAGACATTTTACATAGCCACAGTAGCACAGGTACAATCAAATTATAGAACAGGATAAGTTGTTATAGGGCAGAGGCTGTTAGGAAGGAGAGGATGAAATAAAAGAGTAAGGCAGCAGTACATGTTACTTAGACTAATAGTTTCCCATTTCTGCTTGAACATGGAGTAGCAAAGCTTCTCAACCAGCATTACATATTAAAGAAGATATTATCAATAAGGTGTTGGGAAGATAATAAAATGATAGACTGAGAGAGAGAGAGAGAGAGACAACGAGAGTAGTTCCGAGACAGAAATTCTAATACTGAGATTAAACAGTGGGTTTGTGCTGAGTGGCAGTTTGAGTGTAGCAAAGTACAGAGAACGATGACAATATTAAAGATCGATATAAGACAAAAGCAGAGTGGAAGTCATAGGGAACTTTAATCTGTCAGATGATGATTGAATAAGGGGAAATTCTCAGGTAAATGGAAGGGATGCATTAGAAGCCATAAGGGGTATTGGTACGAGACGAAAGGTTACAGTGGATATAAAAGGGAAGAATATCATTTTGGATACATGTTGTGTAATGCAGGTAATGAGATGCATGTCAAAACAAAATAAAGAATTAAAAGCAGGTCACAAGATATTGAGTTTAATACACCTTTGGAAAGAAAAGTCATGGTAACAAAGGTTTGGAGCTTCAGCTTTAAGGGAACAGTTATAAATCATTAAGGACAAACTGAAATAGTACTTATGGGGTAGAAACAAAGGAAAGACTGATAGCAAATGGAACCCCATTAACTAATGGATTCTACATGATATGGTGACATTCATAATAAAAGAGACAAATATATAAGAGAATATGTAGGTTGTTGTTTTGTATGAGTATGAAAAAGGAAAGATTACTAGAGAGCAAAACAAATATAAGGGAAGGTGATAGAAAAGAACACAAAAAGTCACTGCTGCAGTGAATATAAATATTTAAAAAGGAAAAAAAAGACATCGGAGGAAACAAAATCAAATAGCATAAGAAGCTGAGGAGGGGTTATAAGAAGCTTTTCAAACATGAACAGAAAGAGGAAAAGTAGGCAGCAGGTGCGGTTGCAGGAATGCATAGGAAAAGCAGGGGATGCAAGTTAGTGGGCTGCTATTTTACAAGACATTCCTATTTCTGTTTTACTAAAGAAGCCATCTGTTTGTTCATAGTTGGACATTTTTAACTGCAGAGTTATTTAACAGCTTTTTGTCACCCTGAAGTGAATGATCATAAACCTAATGATTTGCAGAAACCTGAATTTGATGCATCAGAGATTGATAGAAGCATCAGAAGCTCTGGGACAAAATGGATCAAGAAAAATGATGAAACTAAACTGATTTGCAAAAAATCTCTTGAAAATTAACAATGAAAATTCAAAATATGGAATGTAAATAGAGAAGTTATTTTCAGAAACATATAATTGAGAAGAAGAGCATTGAATTAAGAGTATTGATTCAATAACAGAAGGATTAATTAGCCATGGAAAAAGTAATAATATTTTCTGCTAGTGAGGCCGACAATCCAATTCTGAAGGAATTGAACAAAGCTGCTGATATGTTCAAGATGTGACTGGGATTAGAAATCTGCAAGATACAAGGAAAGCAACATCAATTTGTGTTCTGAATCATTAGTCACAAAGTTCCTGAACTTGCCTACACATTCACACCTACGATAAATGAAAAATAAATAACAACTTATCTGCTTTTCTTGTCAACATCAGAAAAGCCTTCTTAGAGGTTTAGTATGCAATAAAACCACGGTATTTTTGTTAAATTGAAGTTTGTGGTAGATTTTGTCAGATTCATTTGTACGGAACGCAAAGCTAAAAACAAAAAATTAAGCTTATTTTGAGTCTGATTTGCAGTTTTTCATCAGTATTTTAGTGTTTTACTGCATTAGTTTGTCCCTTTTTGACTTTTTACTGTTTGCACCTCCTTATTACCTGCACTTGTTTTGCACTGAAATATTGCTTAGTTAGCATAGACTAGATCCAGACTTGCAGAATCTAACCAGTTTTTCATACAGTTGAGCTCAAATCCAGTCATCTTACATTAAGAAGGACACCACTGCAGCAGAAGAGTATGGATATAGCATTGTCTGATCTGGGGATTGCTGCATGAACGACTGTTGTGTGATTTCCTATTGGCAGACTAGTTTAAAACTGTTTAATTTTACCTGTATATAAGCCACATAATGGAGGTTAGTGGTGACTTGTATGCCTAGAAACTATTTTTTCCCTGGATACTAGTCAGTGAAACCCTTCCAGGTACCATGTTGCTCTGCAGGCGGCAATACAGCTGTGCACTTCTGCACTGCAGGCAATTCAGCTGAGCCTCACTTTTCATCCATGATCTTCTATACAATAAGTCCCCTTGTTAATCCCAGAGCAATAGCTGATCTAATTTGCCCTCTCACAAATTAGTACATAAGAATTATTTGTTACTATGGACAGTCAGCTTCCCAACATTTCTCCAGCCAGCCTGATTGACATGGACATCCTGAGGCAATGTAGCAATTCATGTATACTGCCAACCACTTGCTCCTAAAGCAAACAAATACAGTATGTGACAGATGTAACTATACCATGAAACTAGAATCAGTCCTCTCACGTAACAATAAACAAGACATCAAGCAGGATTTCATCACACACACCTCTTCACTCACCCTTGATAAGGTCAAGACACATAAACCCACATATGCAGAGGTGCTCACTAAGAGCCTACCAAAAGACCAGAGACCTCCCAAGAACAAACAACCTACACATACTGGTACATGAACAGAATCCACCACTACACATAACAACACACATATCAGTGTCTCAACAATTAAGCCCCTAAGGCAAAACACCTCACAACCTTATGTCCTAGTCATAGACGACTCAATACTGAGACACACAAATGTCCCCTCACCAGGTTGGACAAGGAGAAGGTCGTGGTCAGCTGCCTGTCAGGTGCCAGAATCCATCAAATCACACACGCAGTCAAGTCACTCAGCAACAATTACCATTATGACTCTATCATAATATATGCTGGAGAGAACGACTTGAGATGTACCTCTCTGGACTATATGAAGAGAGACATGACTAAACCCTCAGATTATGTGTCCCAGACAGGTATGTCCTTAGCCCTAAGCAACATTCTACCTTTACCTAGGATGATGCCACAATACAGACAAAAAAAATGATTGACTTCAAAAATTGGCTTAGCTTTTGGTGTCACTCCAAAGGGATCCAGTATCTGACAGCCTGGGAGGACATGGTTGACAGACCATGCTGCTTTGTCAGAGATGGCCATCACCTGTCTCAAGGCTTTCGGATACTGGCAAAGACACTTGCCTCCCAGGGCCTTTTTTTAGGCAATGTCAAAATAGCAAAATTTCTGACATAAAGAAATCCACTAGAGACAAGCTCAAAGTCATACTGCTTAATGCTAGGAGCATAAACATTAAACTGCACTCCCTGGAAGCACTATTCACTTTGGAAGATGCTGACATCTGTGCAGCCACTGAGACTTGGTTCAAGGCCACAGACAGCACCTCAGCCATGCAAGGCAACAATGTCTTTCACACATTCAAACATCAAAACGAGCATGAAAGAACCAAAGGTGAAGGTGAATTCATCTTCATTAAATACAAATACACCTTGAGACTGCTAAAACAGTACAACTCTCTTCAGCTACTCTAGGTCCAAATAACCATAGAAAAATAACCTACCACATTATTTCTAGCTACAGGTCCCCCACCATGAACCAGAAGAAACATACCACTTACCTGGACTTGCTAGAGTCGCTCAGTATACAGCCAAACACCTTGGTCATGGGAGATTTTGACTATCCTTCCATAGATTGGGCAACTTACATGAACAAATACAAGATCACGCTAAGGTTCCTGGATTGTGTTAATTCAAATGGCCTGGAACAGTTGGTCTGCACCCCCACAGGGGGATCAAATGTCCTAGACCAAGGACTTACCAACATTGGGGGGATCATTGCATTATCCCCTGTGTGTGTTGCCCTCTCTGGTAAGGTCAGACCTTACCATCAGTCATGTTTGAAGTAAAGATCAGACCTGACACCCCCACAGCAGTAAAAAAAACTGAAGCATTTATCCAAAGCAAACTATAGCTTAATAAACAATGGTATAAAATGTTCCATTGCCCTTTCTAACACAGCCAACAACGACTCATATGCTGAAGACTACACAAATGGCCTATATAGCCACGTAAACAAATGTATTGACTCAGCTATACCTGACAGGACTAAAACCAGGTCTTCCCGAAAAAACAAGCCACCCTGGCAGACTATAAGTATAAATAAGTTATACAACAAAAGAAAGAAACTGGTATCTAAGAACAAGAGGGAACTTAATCAACAGAGGAAGAACACCCTCCACACTTAAACAAGCAAATTGGATATCTTTTAAAGTCTTCTAAGGCTAGTTATGAGACTAAACTAGCATCCTTAGCTAAAGTCAACCATAAAGCATTCTTTAACTACATCCAAAACCTAAAAGGGAATGCCCAGTTTTGTGACAAACTTATAGTGGACAGTACCATTCACATTGAACCTAAGAAAATTGCCAACCTGCTAGCTGACAGATTTCAAAATAACTTCACCCACCCCCCCTACCAGCCATACCCCAAAGCATTCCTGACACCTGTCCTTTATGGAGTATCCCCAAAGAACAGGTCATACAAGCATTCTCCAAGGCCAAAAACACTGCCTCTATGGGACCAGATAGCATCCCAGGTTGTTTATTAAACAATCTAAAACAAGACCTACAGGAACCATTTAGCACTCTCTTTAACCGCATACTGAACACTGTTTTTGTTCCAACAGAGTGGAGAACAGTAATAGTAATCCCCTTGCACAAAGTGGGTCTATCAATCGACCCAGGAAACTACCAACCCATAAGCCTAACCAGCCTTATCTGCAAAGCCATGGAAAGAATCATCATGGACCTTATCAATAAGGACACAGGTGGTCTTCAAAATCTTGACCTGGCCCAGTTTGGTTTTGTCAAGGGTTGATCTTGCTTATTAAACCTGGTGGATTTCTTTTGAGAATGTCACCAAAGCCCTGGATGAGAGCAAAGCAATACATACCACCTATCCTGGTTTAGCCAAGGTTTTTAACACAATCCTCCACTCAGGGATCATTGAGAAACTCTCCCAAATGGGTATTAACCCATGCATCACTAGATGGGTAGCCAACTGGCTCACCAACAGAATGCACACTGTCATGGATGCAGAGTCCATCTCCACTAGTACACCAGTTATCATTGAGGTACCACAATCATCTGTGGTGAACCCTCTAATGCTTAGAGTCTATTTTTCTGAGATCCAGGTGAAAGTAGATGGCCTGTGGCTTACTAAGTTTGCAGATGACTGCCTGACACAGACAAAGTATTGGTGCCAAAGTCAGACTAAAACTAAATGCAAAAAAATGCATCATTATCTGCTTTGACAAAGAAGTAGCCTCTGCTAATTATGATATAGATAGCAGTCCTTTAAGCTCAAACTTAGTGGTGCGTGACTTGGGAACACAGGTTGATAGCAATCAAATCTTCGATCACCATGTGTCCATAGTGGTAAGAAAAGTCTTCCACATTGTGCATCTCATAAATAACAGCATCACATCCAAGACTAAGGAGGCTATAACTCCATAATACTTGACCTCTATCAGATCACTAATTGAGTACAATGCTCCCTTCTGTATGTATCTCACCAGACATCTGTAGCAACTGGAGAGACCACAGAAATTTCTAACCAACAGAATCCAGGGCCTCAAAATGTGACACAAATGGAAAGACTGAAAGCCCTGTCACTGTACTCTGCATCAAATTGGCTACTGAGAGATGACCTGTGCTGGCCTACAGAGCAGTCTCTGACTCTGCCCTAATGGAAATGTTGCACATCCATAAATCAAATGAGACAAAAGTCATTCACTCCAGGGATCACAACCTAGCCTGTGACTTTAACAAAACATGTTGGAGAGACAGATATATCTTCCAGAGATTACCACTCCTCTAGAATATGCTCCCACTTCATGTGAAGCAGAGCTCCTCAATGACCCTATTTAAGTCCAGTCTTGACAACTGGATGGGTGACCATAAATTCACCCCAGGAGTGCACCCATGTCTCTCATGGACAGGGGTATTTGGTGCTGATCACAGAATCACTCTGCTAACAATGACATCTAAGTATATTTAATTAGGGTACATGGGTGTTTTACATGGCTAGGCTTGTAAAGGCCCTACTGCCATTATCCTATTAACCTCCTATGAACCTATGGAATATCTGTCTTTTTCCAGTATTATATGTTTGCTAAAAGTTCAAGCCAGTGTTTGTTTTTCACTAAGTCAAATTGAAATATATATATATATATATATATATATATATATATATATATATATATATATCATCTTTTCTCTTTACTTACAGTCGATGCAAGTCTACCTGTCATTGCCTGGTACAGTAATGTTGTACCACATTAAGCTGCTATCCAGAGTGGTGTCCAGCACTTTCCTATGCCTTGATGTTCTTTTCTCCATACTTGTGTATTTATTTTACACTGATGCTATCTATGCTGTCATTTTACTGCAAAACCATAATTTTTAATTAAACCAAAGCACTGAACAGAAAAAAAAATCACCACCACCACATAAATAAAATGTATTGGACAGACACATTTATTACTACAGAGTGACACTTTAGTATCCTTCAAATTAAACCTGCATAATTAGATGGGTCCTCATAAAATTACTCTTAGACTGACTTGTTTCACCCTTCTTGAAAAGGGAAGGATAGAGCATTAGGGTGGGTATTAGCTAGGTATGAATGGTTTTCTGACTCAATTGCCTTGTATTTCCTGAGTCACTGAAGAAAAAGACAGAAGACTAATTTTTAGAAATAACATGTTAATGATGTTAAAACAATGGATGCATGGAGTACACAAAAGTCAGTGGATGAGGAGGAGTCAGGTAGGCTTAAAGGTAATAAGGTTAATCATTTGAAATGTTGGGACCCACTAGAGTGAGTCCCAAAATACGGAGACTGAATGGCCGAAAGAACAGACTAACATATACTAAGTCCAAGATCTCATTTCTCAGAATATTCCCATTTCTCCAAGGTTTGGCAATCTTGGAGTTTATATATGTAAGTTCAAGGGGATGTGAGGGGCACAGGGGGGGTTGCCCCCCATAAAAAGGAGTTTAAAGGAGAACAGCAATTTTCAAGTCTTCTCCTGTGTTTTTTGGTCTTCTTGTCGGCACTTGGCATTTCAATCGGGAGCTGATAATAAGGCAAACCAGCCCAAATTATTTTATTCTGGAGTTTGATGTGTAATTAGTTGTTCATTGGTTCATAGGTTCATAGGTGTTTACTAGGCTAACAGCCACAATGGTCTTTTTAAGCCTAACTATGCATCCCAAATCTGTGACAAGTTCTAATACCCTTGATAAGTGTAAGCATGGGCCTGGGAGATGAACCATTTACAAGTTACCTGTCTCCATTAGAGAGATAGGTGCTAAATCAGGGATGAATTTTGGGTTTCCCATCCAATTGTCCAAGTTGCACTTGAATTGGTTTAGGGAGGAACTCTGCTTCACATGGATGGGAAGTCTGTTCCATAGATGGGGTAGTCTCTGGGATATATACCTATCTCTCCAGCAGGTCCTATTTATATCACAGGCAAGGTTTAAGTCTTTAGAATGAGTAATTCTGGTGCTGTTTGTTTTGTGGATATGCAGGAGGTCCATCAGAGTGGACTTTCTACTTGCCTTATTAATCTACCAGTTAAGGTGTGGTAAATGATGATTCAAAATAAATATTATGGTTTATTTATGTGAAAGGATTGAATAATAGTCCTGACAATTTCATACCAAGAGGGCTAATATAAATATTAGAAATGGTTATGACATTAAAAATGCAGATCAAGTGGATGGTGCTAGATTAACTGATTGACTGAATATTTGATAGGTGGGTTGATTAGCTGAATACAATCCATTTATAATGGAGACCTGCTAAATTAAATCATAAGTATATAGAAGTTCAGGTTGTAGTATGAGTAAACATATTTTTAATTGAGCAACAAGTAAATACATACAAAAAGATGAATATTAATTGTATATGTGGAAATAGTAAAGCATTTATAGAAAAACATCTAAAACACAGCAAAAGCAAGATAGAAAGGATAGAGCAGAAAAATGGTAACCAGCCAAAAATACTTCACAGACTAACAAGAAAATACTATAGATGAAGCTGAGGCTTATAAAAAAGTACAGAAATAATAAGAGATGGAAGGGTAAATGCAAGTTTACATTTATAAAAAGGGAATTAGTGGAACAGAAAGAAGCAGAAAAGGAGAAAGTAATAATAGAGGATACAGAGGGGTCTAATACAGGGCAAACAAACAAGGGAGAAATAAAATCAATATAAGCTAAAGGACAAAAGACAGAAATAAGGAGATACTGGGAAAGTTTGGAAGAAGGACCAAAAATGGGTGATCAATAGCCTAATGGTTCACAAGGAATAATTGAAAAACTGAAAACTTTGGTTAGGTAAAGAAAGAAAGAGTATACAGAGTGAAATATGGAGGACAAACATAAAATGGAAACAGATAAGAAATAAAGTACAGCAGGCCAACATAGATTTCTTTGAGTAAGGTTTTGTCAAACTAATCTGATCCACTAATATGTCACACGGTTCTTAGTCAAGGGCCTGCTGATGGATGTGATGTCCTTAAATATTATCAAGCCATTTAATTATTTGTTAAAATGATACTGTTTAGTAAATTAGAAGGTATGTGGTTGTACAGGTCTATGGTAGCATGCAGTATGGGTTCATTTGCTGGGATTTTTATTTCTTTATATTTTGTTGACCAAGTTATCACTGCTGGGCAGTGTCCAATTTTAGAGGGGACCTGGAAGAATACACAGCATAGCAAAAAATACAAAGATTAAGCAACAAATACAGTTAAATGTGCAGCAGAGATAAAGGAATTAAAATACAATGCCTGCAGAAATTAGTCACGTAATAATCAATGTATGCATATTTCACATTTGTATTATGGTAAAGGTATGGGGAAAGAAGTAGAAAGGATACGTGACTACCACGTACATAGATGTGTAAGTTGGGCAAAACTCAAGTGACATAGAATGACTTTATAAGGATTTCTGAGACAGGGATAGATACAGACAGAATAATAGAAAGGAAGATACAATAATTGCATCAGAAGCGTAGTTATAATTTGAACAAAGTGAAATGTAGAAGAAGGTGTTGGTGAAAGGGGATAAAACTGAGATTAAAAGTGTGGGGATTGGTATTCTGCATGGGTTACTTTTGGGATCCGTTTGTTTAATATACATATTATGGGTATATTTTGGGAATTGGCAGTATTACTAATGTAGCTGCTACTGATTAATTGGTCGGCTGACATTTCATAATTAAATAATTAGCCTTGGATGGATCTAAATAACCTTCAAAGATTGGTGGGTTGACATCAACTACTCTTTAAATTCCAAATAATCGGCGGTGGTGAACTTTGGAATACACAGCCCAAGGACTGAGCAGGAAGTGAATAGGACAGCTTGGGAACAAGTAAGGAAAGGACTAAGAGGTCTGGATTATATAAAGATCCAGGCTACTACAATGGATTGAAAGCTGTGCACAAGACAAACTGCAGCAGTGTGTTCTGTCAAAGTTTGATTATAGACACAAGGTCACTGTGTCTCCTTAAAATGCACTGGATAAGCCTAATTTTAAATACAGTATGCATTTTGTAAGTCTATAAACATTCAGAAAGACAAAGTACATAGTGCATTGCCTTCTGAAAGGAAGGATCATTGAAAGTGCATGACAAATCAAATAGTTTTGTGCCAGGTGTATAGAGTTTTGCATGCAATTGAAGGAATATAAAAAAGCTTATAGAATTTGTATCTAATTGTCAGAAGACTTCATCACTTCTTAACTGTTTTTCTCTCAGCTGTCTGCTGACCTACAAGCTCAGTCACTGATTGTTCCTCCTTCACCACTTTGGTAACAGCCAGTTTTAGAGCCATCATGCATGCAGCCATTGAACTTTTTATTGAACGTCCTTAATCCCAACTCTTGGTGGCTGACATGGGTACCCTTATTACCAATGGGACATCCTACATTTTCCCAGTAGTGTGTGCATGCTCTCACATGCATAGCCCCTAAGAGCTACTATCGTTGGATTGAGATTATCAAGACCACATCCCCTAGTCTTATGGTCAAAATGAATGTGTAAATGTGCAAGCCTCCACTTGCATAGTAGTAATATGTTGACCAGGACCACTATCTTCTTCCCACTAGTATAACCGGTACAACCAGTATAAGCTCCCATCCTCCCATACCTGGCCCTCCAGCACCCAAGGATTTTTCTCTTTTCTGTTTTTTTTTTTTTTTTTTGCTATTTCTAATATAGTTTTATTAGAATCTGCAACTGTAAACCTGTTAAGATGTCAGCCATCATTCAGGTGTGACTTGTGCTAACAATGTTTGAAAGAAAATGATTGGGTAGATTATAAGTGATGTATAATGTTTGCAACTGGGAGTATATCAGTACATTTTGTGATGCAAAATGCTTGCAACTAGGACTGTGTCTGTGTAGTTAGTTTTCATTTTTATAAATGTATGATTTCTTATGCCGTGATGGTTTTATAAAGATGCTTCTTGTTTAAAAAAAAGGAACAGGAATTCAATTGGTGTAATGTTGCTTAGGTTATATGATATATAGCAATATATGTGAAGTATAATGTTTGTTAATTTTAATTTGTTAATACAGTTTGATTACTTTTATATAAATATAAATGTGCCTATGTCACAAGTGATAATTCATTAAAGGTGTTTAAAAAAAACAATAACAGCAGTAGTCTAGTCCCACAAAACTATGACATGGATTACAGGTGTTTGCCTAGCTGTTTCATTAGCTGCTGTTGTTTGTTTAATAGCAAATCATGTGCTTGTTATCTATATACCAGGGCTTTTGGGTGCAAGTTCCCCAGTTGGGCAAACAACATACAAGGGTTCTGTGAGTTTCTCCAATTGATTTACAGTGTGAACCCCCTGTGTCTCATAGGTTAAATATATCCATAATAAGTACACCTCAGAATAAAGTCCAGTCAGTAGCTTTCCATTTTTATATTTATTCGTTTTTATTTTGTTCATCTTTAAAGAGATAATCCCACTGAACTCAAGTGTCCTTTTACTGGATGGCCAGGAAGCACCGGCTCATTAAGTGATTTTTTTAGTCACAAAGTAGACAAATGGAAGTTGAGTAAAACAAACCATACTCTGCACTAGGTCCTAGAGTCAAGTTTTGTTATGGGTCAGCTGCAATTATGCACCATGACAGATTCTGCTGAGTAGTTACACTGTGAGAATGAACTTATGTTGAATCCAGCACTCGCACAGTATGCCTTCATAATATATGGATATACATCTTTCTAATGTGCACTATTTTTCTGTAAACCACAAACACTGACAGTGGTAACAAAGCACAGAGGATCTCTATACTTACCCATCATTCATTACAGTGGCTATTATTCACAGACATAGTACATTGCACAGTGCAAATCAGTGCAACTAGTGGTCATGCACAGGCTGTGGACTGTTTTTAAGGCACAGATGGGGAGTTGTGCAAGTCAGACTATCATTAGCAGCCACAGTGGTATGCAATGCTTGCTAATGACTGCATAATGAGGTGTAAATAAGGAACAAATGCAAACAGTGGCAGAAAATATGCAATGCAATGATTGTCTAATGAGATGTAAAAAAGAAATACCATGCAAACGGTGACACAAAAGTAGGCAATACTTGCTAATGACTGCATAATGAGGCTTGGTCATCTGAAAGGGTATTTTTAACTGTACAATCTTACTTGATATATTTTCTTCTCTTACCAATGTAAAACTGACATTGTCTTTGTACCTATGTTCTATATCTTCTTCTACCTGGAGTGATTTATTAATTTCTTGTTATAGTACTATGCTCAGCATACATGATGAAACCTGTTTTGTGTAGTATGCTGGATGTACTGTAACTGACATTCCCCCAGATTCGCGAATCCTCCGTGTAAGACTTAATAAGTCTTACTCGAAGGCTGCAGTTGAATGGTATGATGTCAGCGTGCCATGAATATGCATAAGGGCACGCTGACTCAACCGTAAGTCTTACACGGACCATGTAAGAAAGCAGGGGGCGTGTCGGACTGCCGAGCAGTCTAAATGTCCACACCCCTGCAAGTGTTTGAAAAGTAAAACAAGCACACACAAGAGCGAGTCCGCTCAAATGCCCCTGCACCCAACACTACACTCCCTGATATTGTAAACCCCTATCATAGGTCTAAAACGCAAAATATTAAATATATTTTTTTAAATACCCAAAATAGCTGCCCGAATTTGCGCGTGTGTGCATGGGTGTGCCCATTGCTTAGCCATAGTAAGCAATTCCAACATGGAAGAGCACAAGAAAGAATGTTTATACAAATCACACCAAATTGCAATAGCGTAATGGTAGAGCATATCCACAAAGAGGAGGCATTCACGGTTCAAGTCCCACCACTCCCCTTCAAATTTATGTTTTAAATCAGTATTCGAAATAATACCAGACATATATGATTAAAATGTTATTAAAAGCAGTGACATGGCCAATGTATCAGTGAACAAAATAAATATTTTTAAAGGACCCAGATATATAATAGGCTGCTGTTAAGCAACGCTTTACCCAGTGAAACACAGGTGCCCATATTTTAATAGCGCTTTACCCAGCTAAACACAGGTGCCCATAGTTTAATAGCGCTTTACCCAGCTAAACACAGGTGCCCATAGTTTAATAGTGCTTTACCCAGCTAAACACAGGTGCCCATAGTTTAATAGCGCTTTACCCAGCTAAACACAGGTGCCCATAGTTTAATAGCGCTTTACCCAGCTAAACAGAATTGCCCATGGTTTAATAGCACTTTAGCCAGCGCAATAGAGTTGCCCAACATTTAAAAGCGCTTTACCCAGCGCAATGTGTTTGCGCGGACGTACGCACCGTGCCAACCAGGGCACCATAGGGCACCGGGGAGCAACGTAGAGCTAAGTTGCTTAAACGCAGCCACACCCCCTAGCCTGTCTAGACAGTATTAAAATAAAACAATGACAAGGTTCGAGCCTAGGACCCTGTGCATCATAATCAAAGTACAGAACCACTAAGCCATGACAACATGGGGAAACAGCCACCATTAACATTCATATACTTACGAATGTTAGTTTAACCATTACTAAGCAAGTCTGCAGTCAGCCGAGAATTTTACAAAATGGCCAATCACAAAAAAGTGCGGGAAATGCAGCATATTTAAGCCCCATAGGCGGGAATACTCACCATAACTGATTGTAGTACACATTTGCAGTCAGAATGGCAGGTGTAGGAGAGGGTTCACGCTTCCGAGCGCAACGTTGGGGCATCAAGGAATCAAAATATATGGTTTGGCTCCTTGTCCACCATCACGAGTCAAGACTCCTGCAGGGCCAGTTCCAAGGGACAAAGTACAAGGCAGAGGCATGGAACTGGTTAGCTCGTGATCTCACCAGTGCCACAGGCATTTCCCCGGACTGGTGAGTACGTCCGTCACCACCATGCAGACCTGAAGAGATGAAAGCAGGATCGCCTGAACCAGTGGATACAGGAGGCCCGTGGGATGCAGGATGCCCCACAACTGAGTAAGTAGCCATGGAATGCAGTATGTAAGAATTGATAATGGAGTATGTATAATGGATAGGTATGTTTCAATATCCCTTCATTTACTTTACAGCTGCAGGCGACCGTGTTATGAATCAGCAAGCCTATGCTGATAGGCTGCTAAGGTTGCGACACCAGACAGGTTAGTGATTATTCTGCATGTATTGTTATATAAAATATTATTTGAGAGCATGAAAGAATGTGTTGTAGTCCAATAAAACAGCCATAGAAATGCCTGAATATGTCCTCTGCATGTACTGCCAGATAAAAACGAAAGAGAGTCAGAAAAAGAGTGTAGTAACCCATTAAGAAAGGTAACATATGTCTGGAATAATATCTCTGCAGGCACTTTCATATAACATAAGTGAGTGAGCCTGAAAAAAGATTGTTCTAACCTATTAATAAAGGTATAATATGTCTTGAAGATGACTGCCATAAACACCATTAAATCAAATAAAGGAGTGAGCCTGTGGAAAAGTGTGCAATGTCATTAATAAAGGTCTAAAACCCAGAGTGTGTCTGTGTCACAGAGTCTGAAATGTTGTTGTATTCTTGCATTATACAAACAGTACTGTTTGAAAATGTGCTGGCAACCCAGAGTTATGCAGTCCCATATAAAGTGGGTGATGGAAGTGCTAGTATCTGTGAAACATATATACAGTCCACAATAGTCATTTACTGGCTGGCATGAATAAGTAAACCTGGCACATGTGTAACATGTAATTATTCACCAGAAATGTGAGTGTGTGTCAAGAAATGCAGGGTGCTGTACAAATCGAAGTTAAAATGTCATGTGAAAACATCCCAGATATGTAGATAAAGAAATATAAATGCAAACAAAAAATATGTAGCAGTAACATCAGCATCCTGGACAGTTAATGTCAGATATAGGTCAGGCATATATTGAACTAGCCATACCCATGATACAACCTAATGTATGGCGGGAAGTGTAATAATACAGGTAGGGGATATACACTTGCAGTCACTGGGAATGTAGTGTAGACTAAAAGGTCATTATAAGATGTTAACCGATGTTTTTTCTACACCCTGCCGTATGTGCATAAACCATGCAATTCCACACCTCAATGGGTATGTGTAATCTTAAATATTTGAACAGTAAAAAACAAAGCAGGAGGTAGCAGCCACTGCTATGTAGAATAACAGCTTTATTAGTCACCTCTTTTATTAATAAAGCTGTTATTCTACATAGCCATGGCTGCTACCTCCTGCTTTGTTTTTTACTGTTCATTTTATTGTTGTTGGAGGTAACTCTTGCCAGCACCGTTTGGTTTTTACTGCGGAATTTTAAATATTTGTTGGAACATATGTCCTATTGCTTTATAAATATTTGCATTGATGTTGATGCATGTGCCCTGTTCAAACACCACGTTCATGGTGGCCTGTTGCTACCAAACATCCCTGCATGCTGTTGGAATATCCACTGTTGTTCAATATATGCATGTGTTATGCTTGCTGTTCAACTGTTGGAACCTTGGTGTGTTGGATTAATGGGAATATTACTGCATGCTGTTACAACTAATCTGGAATGCTGTTGTTTATGTTGTAATTAAATACACCTAATCAGAGAACGTATGGGAAGGTCGGTCCCAGCGGACCCACCTGTCCTTCATCAGTTGGCGAGTGCACCTGGCACCAGTGGCTCTGGTGCTCAGCCCGGGCTCCCCTCCTCCATTGGTCCTGTGCCACCTTTGGGTGGAAGGGCTGCAGGGGATGGGGCTCGTCCCCCCCGTGCAAGCGTGGGTGGAGGAGAGCCACCTGTCACCCTTGCTAGGGTCCGGGCTGTGGTGTGTAGGGAGATCGAGCGTTCAGTCGCTGATTCCCTATGCATTTCACAGGTGAACCTGCCCGTCCTACTCATCCCCCAGCACAGCCACCCTCGGGGCTGTGAAGATGCAGTGGTGACTGCCCATGGGTGGGGATCTCATTTCCACTGTTACCATCTGTGGGCTCATGGGCTTGCGATTTCCAAACATCATTCCCCGTCAATTGTGTTCACCCACCCCATGTGTCAAACTCCACCCCTGTATGCATCATGTTTGTCTTGTCTGTTTACCTCCCCAACCTACCTCCCTAAATATACCTACTTCCTCTACCTCACATTCCACTCTCATCTGAAAAAAAAATAAAAAAAAGGGCAATCTGTACCCACAAAAAATTACGCCCCATACATAGCTGCCCAATTCGCATACATGTCCACTGGACATGTAAACTGATAATTCTAATTGGCAGTACAACATATTTTGTTGTCCTCACCCCTCTGTCAGGGGTGGAAGGTTTCAAATTTCACACCAAATTTCAAACATATGCACAGCCATTGCTGGTAAAGAAATGGGCAGCTATGGACCTTCCCTACACCCATCCTGTACATCGCGAGCTGGGTTACCTACTGACTTTCCCTCTTTGTGCCCCCTTTTTCACCACTTTCCTATCTCCCCATTTTCTTTTCTTTAAGAGAAATTAGCGCGGGGTTAGCGGGAGTAAGCACTTTTAAGCAGTAGTTAGCAGGGGTGCGCGAGTGAGAGCTTGTGTGCACTTAGCTAAGCATTGCTAAGTGTCGCGCAAACCCACGCAAACCTGCTTACAACTGCTTAAAAGTGCCTATGTCACTCTGTATGACAATGTCCTTGTACTGATCAGCAGCAAAATAAAATACCTTGTCAGTCTCGAACCCGGGACTTTGGATTCACCCATCTGCATGAAGTACCACTACACCACAGCAGATATACAATAACTTACTGCTGAAAGCAATATATCATGCATTACCATGAGTGAATGTAAGGGAAAATAGGAATGGCATAACACAAATCCTGTTCTGTGGGCCTAAACCAGCAGGTGTTGTGGAATTGCATGACATGACTGTGAAAAGAGAATCAGCCATGCTAGTAGGGAATAATGTTACAGTAGCACCTTACAAACCCCACACAGTATCAGAGCAGGATAAACACTGGCATATTTGCATAGGTCACAGGCCAGTCCTCCCAACAGTGACTGATCTACAGTGATGACCCTGATTTGTAAGCAAATGTTAGCTGTGCCCCTCTGACTCCCTGTGAAATGTACTAACAGTAGGCAGAAAGGTGGGGAATCTCACTTAATGACAAATGTCAATAAGTGAGAGTAGTCACTGCTTGCACGTCAGAAAAGGTGTAGTAATACATATGCTCTGAATCCCCCAAAGTCTGAACTGCAAAATGTCTGACATATATCACAGGTGTATCCCAGTTATATGTACCTTTTCCTGAGGCTGTTCAAATATATACCTGAGAGTATCAGAGGCCTGGAAGAGTCAGAAACACACAGGCATATCAGCTTGTCTGCTGTTACACACTCTGCAAATAGCTGTAGAATGAATCCCACAAGAATGCCCTTATGTAGAAGTACAACACACAAATATCAAAGGATGTAGCCATGTACCGCTAGCAACCACCTGTGACAATGCCATTGTTCAGGTGCTGAAAAGACTGCTGTGGTGCACAGTCAAAGAATACTAGGCTGACCTATGTCTACCATCTGGATATGTCCACAGGTGGGAGCTACTCAGACAGACTACTAGCCTTTATAGACTTACAGGTACACAGAAACCCTGCATGTTCAGTAAGATAAACATCACACAATAATAAATAATGCACTCTGCACTTCTGCACCCCTACCCAAAGGTACTATATACCCATGTAGTCAGGCACAACCAAGGGTGTAGGCAGACATACACAGTAATGAAATATGTCCAGTTGTCCTGAGAAGACTGTGCTAATGTCAACACAAACAAACCACAAACTGTTCAGAAGTGAGTAATGTACTAATGACAGTGTAGCAGTTCACAAACAGTGCATGTGCCTGATATTCATAACTGGTAGTACAACATGCTTAGTTGTCCTCACCCCTCTCTCAGGGGTGGAAGGTTTCAAATATCCCTCTTAAAGTATTGCATATGCACAGCTGTTGCTGGTAAAGAAATGGGCAGCTATGGACCCTCTCCACACCCATCCTGTACATCCCGAGGTGGTTTCCCTACTGTCTTCCCCACTTTGTGCACCCTTTATCACCACATTCCTATCTCCCCATTTACTTTTCTGTCAAAGAAATGAGCGCAGGGGTTAGCGGGAGTGAGCACTTGTAAATAGTAGTAAGCAAGTTTGCACCAGTGTGCGCATGTGTGCGCTTAGCTTAGCATTGCTAAGATATGATAAGCCAAGCCAAGCTTGGTGTAGTATTGCTAAAATAAAATAAGCTGAGCTAAGCTTAGCTTAGCATCGCTAAGATATGATAAGCTAAGCCAAGCTTGGTGTAGTATTGCTAAAATAAAATAAGCTGAGCTCAGCTTAGCTTAGCATCGCTAAGCGTTGTGCAAACCCGCGCAAACCCACTTACAACTGCTTAAAAGTGCCTTAGTCACTCTGTATGACAAGGCCCTTGTACTGCTCAGCAGCAAAATAAAATACCTTGTTGGTCTTGAACCCAGGACATTGAACTCACCAGTCTGCATTAAGTACCACTACACCACAGCAGATATGCAATAACTTGGTGCTGAAAGACCTATAACATGCATTACAATGACTGAATGTAAAGGGAAAATAGGAAAGCCATAGGAATACATTGCAATAACTACTGTTGTATGCCAGTTAATTCTCTAATTCGAAAAGAAAGTACATACTCCCATGTATCCAGTGTTAGCATTAGGAGGTGTGAATAAACCTACACACTGAGAAGAGTGTACTGGAAAAAGCAACAGTCAGGTTTCAGTACAACATGCATTTCACCCAGCTTCAGATATGAGACATATACCAACCTTTTCACTGAGAAAACAGTGTCCGCAGCAAACAAGCATGGTCCCCACCTTGCAAAACTGAAAGGGCTACACCTACCTAACCTATCATTTTATAGCAGTGTCCTGAAATCACAGTGAGAACTGCAATTACCACACAGTAGGCTGCATGCAATTACTAAATGGTGTGCACCAATTGGTGCAGAGGCCATCACATGCACATGTGCAGATACCTAGAAAAGCAGCCTGTATCTGCTGTCAACACATGCAATAATATCATTGCACCAACCGGGAGAGAGAGAGAGCGAGCGAGAGAGACAGACAGACAGACAGAGACAGATGGATACAAACAGGCAGTAGGAGACAGACACTGAAAACAAAGACCAACAGACAGAGGAAACCAAAACCAAAAAAAAAAAAATACAAGAACAATCAACACCTACAACAGACGGAGGTGAGGAATACAAAGGTAAGGTATGTAACAGATATGTATTTGATGACATCCGAATGATGTGTCTGAAGGATACTCTACATACCGTGAACCATCCATATGTGTCCGCAATCCGTATCTATATGTACATGCACATTTGCATAGGGCAAGGGACATACTGCAACTGTTAGTGAAGGCTGAACATATGCATGTTGTTGAAGGCTGCTATGTGCACATTTGTATGTAGTTTGTAGTGTTTGGCATTGCAGACAGCAAGCAGTGCTGGTAAATGTTATGTGGTGATTAAACACTGTGGGACTGAGCTACAGGCAGTGAGGACTGCTACAGCTATACGGCCTGAGGACAGCAGAATGCATTCTGCACAACATTGTGCAATAGTATTACATAACCGTATGTCTCACAACGGTTGCATAATTGACATCCCTATCCATGACAGGTGGGCAGTATATGTGCCTATATGTGCAGCTATATGTACAGCAATGTATGTTTAGCTGTATGTGTATATATATATATATATATATATATATATATATATATATATATATATATATATATATATATATGTGTGTGTGTGTGTGTGTGTGTGTGTATATATATATATACATATATATATATATATATATATATATATATATATATATATATATGTGTGTGTGTGTATATATATATATATATATATATATATATATATATATACATATATAGATATATATAGCTATATAGAAGTATAGATATATAGAATTTTAGATATGTAGATCTATATATAGATATATACATATATATATAGATATATACATATATAGATAGATATAGATATATTTAGATATATATAGATATGTATATGGATATATATATATATATATATAGATATATATGTATATATATGGATATATATAGATATATATGGATATATATGGATATGTATAGATATGTATAGATATGTATAGATATGTATGTATATACACCATGTCGAGCATGGGGATACCTTCACGTCAACAAGCACCACTCATCCCGTGTGTGTACATAGTATGCATGTGCTACACCCATGCCCACTATTATCTGCTATGGACACAGACACTGTACACGGACAAGGATATGTATGTGTCACACAGATAACACATGCAGCCATGGCATGTATACTTGTGAGTGATGGTGCACAGGGCATTGCAGAGCTAATAATACCTGCACAGCAATGTTGTGTCCATCTACACATTGTGTTCCAGGGTGTAACCAATCACTGAACAACTACACAGTTGCATCAAAGCCATGTATACTGCCATTAAATTGGGGTGTGTACACTTGCACTGTATGGTCTTGTGCAACACATATTCTGCATGCTGACACGTGTGTGGTGACTGTTTACCTTGGGATACTGACACCCACCTTCACCCACTATAGAGTATGTGTTGGATTGCTGGTGTGTGTGTGTATGTGCTGTAGTGAGGAGTGTATCAGTGTTCATGTGTGCATGTGTTCATGTGTTCATGTGTTCATGTGTACATATGTGCATGTGTGTATGTGTTCATGTGTGCATGTGTGCATGTGTGCATGTGTGCATGTGTTCATGTGCAGACCGTAAAGTGTGTTTCCTGTCTTCCTCTCACAGGTGCTGACTTAGGGGTGGCCGAATGCAGCAGGGAACCTGAAGCCACTGCCACGGATAGTGCTGCTGATGAGATGTATTTTGGCACAGGAAGGCTTGACAGGGTCTGTCGTTGGTCTGCCAATCGACAGTACAAAGCGTTCAACCCCATCTATGCACACACTCATACTGTCAATACATCCCTCACCACCAATGGCCATAGGTGAGGGACAGCATACAGTTGACATTGACCAGGAGAGTGTGGTACCCATGGCACTTGCTTCCCCTCACAGCAGCCATAGCCGTATACCTGAAATGGTACCCCATAGGCAGAGGTTCAGGGGTTCTCGGGGGAGCACCGCTGGTCGTATTGCCCCTGGCAGGCGTGCCCTCATAGGTCTTACAATGACCAGTATGTTCCAGGCTGTAATGCAGGTTCAGGCATGTATGGAACGGTATACCAGGCAGGGACTTAGGGCGCAGAGGGCACATTACACCGCTATCAATGACAGCATCCGTGACCTTGCTGGTGCCATCCGGACTTACACCGAGGTCATTGATAGACGTTGGGGGGAGACATTAGATGCCCTCCAGAATATGTCTTCCATGAGCCAGGACCATGCGGGATGGTTGCGACGTCGACGCGGATGCATGCCAGCAACAACAACAGCTGGCAGTGGTCGCAGACGACCCCCAGTTCACAGCCGCTCCCGTAGTGGCAGTACCAGCCCCAGCAATGCTGGTGCTGGCCTGTCCATTGACCATCCCAGTAGACCATGTGCACGTGGCTCTGGCCAGTCCCAGCAGGGACATGGGTCCAGTCATCCCACCTCTGCCTCTGAGGACAGTACCCAGTCAGGGTTGGTACCTGATACTGTCCGTAGAACCCCTGCCAGGCACAAGTACTGTGTCCGTGGCCAGAGACAGTGATCTGTACAGCCTAGCAGGTACAGTCTGTGGCTGTCCCACTAACTACTGTACATGGCAGCCACATGGTGGAGCTGTGTGTATGCAGACACACACACATTAACCAAACAACTAGGGCTCACACATGCACACACACATTACATCAACATTGGCCCATGCTGTACTGTTGTCCCTCGCGCACACACACACACACACACACACACACACACACACACACACACACACACACACACACAGACATGTCGATTGGATGGGTCAATGTCAGGCTCTGGCAAGCAACAAAATGCCCTGTGCATATGATGATACCTGTGTCACCTCCTGTCATCTATAATATTGATGGAGGAACAGGCTAACATGGTGCTGATGCACAGGGCGTCACTATAGCAGTGTAGCAATATTAGCAAGTTGTCAACAGGAAAGTGTAATGACATCCTTGTAGGTATATCTCTGCAGACATTATGCATCACAGCTCTGATTGTCATTGTAGCATTGTTTACATCACTGTTAGGTCTGAGTATGTATTGTCCACCCATGTGCCACTTGGCTGAAGTGTAATGTGTTGCCAGCATGTGTTAGTGAGTGGCAGTATGTGTGTGATGTGTGCAGTACAGATTAGCAAGTGTACATCTGTAAACATGGTGGGTGCACACTGTCTGCATGTACGTGCATAGTGGACACATGGGACATGTGGCATACCCTGTTGTACACATTGTTAGCATCTCATAGTATCTTCCAATGGCCAGTATGCATTCTACTACAGTTATGTACTAACATGGGTAGACATGTGTGTATGACATGGGTTGACGCTATGCTGTGGGTGATACTTTTAGTATCTGTCAATGATTTGTGGTCTGGTAGTATACGCAACCTCAACAGCATGACTATAAGCAAGCATTGGATGATGTCCTGACAAATGACACACAGTCGTAGAGAACTCAGTAACAGTTGAATCCTTCTGGTGCTACACTATAACACTAACCAGTGGTAATGACTGCCACCCATTCCTGTGACCACACCTGTTTGGCATATAGGCCCCTTAGGTATATGCAAACACACTATGGATGTGTCCATCCAACTCTGTAAATGCATGCATTGGCCTACAATCCATTCCCTGAATGGGACGCATATCCTACACAAGGGTATCATACAGACAGATAACTGTCATCTGATACATGCTGTATAGCAGTAAGCCAACTATGGCATCGTCAACCACATGTACCATACTTACTATCCTGTCAGTACCACATAGGTGGTAGGCTCTACATGTATGTTGGGTACCAATGTGTACATACAGCCTCATGTTATGTCATGTGTCCCTTGGTATCCACATATCCATGGGTATTGTGGAGTCCCAAGGTGTATCACATGAGATATTAGAGGCCTGGATGCATATCCACAAGGCAGTTGTACACCTATAACGACTGTCCATTATTGGCAGTCGTTGTTGTGTATGAACATGTCTGACATTTACCCCAGGCATATACCCTCACTCACACTACTCTTAAGTAACTGTCATGGGTGTGTGTGGCACAGATGACCTTGGCCATGGATCACGACAGTGGACGGCCCTGTCACATACATACATATGTGACCTACGATCTGAGAAGCAGCGGCACAACCTGTCAATAGCAACAAACGTATCCATGCGGTGTGCAGGTTTCACACCTATGTACTGATTGAGGCGACATGTATACATATATTTTGCCATGCATATACCTGATGTGTGCAGTGCACTTACTGTTATAATCATAATATGTCATACCATAGTAATAGCAAAACTCACACTGCATTGACCAACAGTGACGCACACACAGTCAGTGTTTGCAGGATTCAAACCCCTACCTAGCTATGTTTTGATATTAGAGAGAGACGCATTAGCATGGCGCACTATTTGCTTTACTGGGGGGTTTCTCTTCTCCTGCTGTATTTCTAGGATAGTGACATCATCAGTCTTTCCAAAGAGGAATGTACATCTTCTAGTGTGTTTTTCCAGTCTCCAAAAACGGCACTCCTGTCAAAGACAATTGCACACATACACACACCCGCTACACACAGTCAGCATTTGCAGGATTCAAACCCCTACCTAACTATGTTATGATACTAGAGAGAGATGCATTAGCACGGCGCGCTACTTGCTTTACTTGGTAGTTTCCCTTCTTCTGCTGTATTTCTAGGATGGTGACATCATCAGTCTTTCCAAAGGGGAATTTACATCGTCTAGTGTGTTTTCCCAGTCTCCAAAAGGGGAACTTCTGTCAAAGACCATTGCATACATACACACACCCCACACAGTCGGTGTTTGTAGGATTCAAACCCCTACCTATGTTATGATACTAGAGAGAGACACATTAGCACGGCACGCTATTCGTTTTACTTGGTGGTTTTCCTTCTCCTGCTGTATTTCTAGGATGGTGACATCATCAGTCTTTCCAAAGGGGAATGTACATCATCTAATGTGTTTTCCCAGTCTCCAAAAATGGCATTCCTATCACAGACAATTGCACACATACGCAGTCAGCGTTTGCAGGATTTAAACCCCATACTTAACTATGTTATGATACTAGAAAGAGACACATTAGCACGGCACACTATTTGCTTTATTGGGTGGTTTCCCTTCTCCTGCTGTATTTCTAGGATGGTGACATCATCAGTCTTTCCAAAGGGGAATGTACATCATCTAGTGTGTTTTCCCAGTCTCCAAAAAGGGGCACTCCTGTCAAAGACAATTGCACACATACACACACCCCCCACAGAGTGCCAGCGTTTACAAGATTCAAACCCCTACCTAATTATGTTATGATACTAAAGAGGGACGCATTAGCATGACACGCTATTTGCTTTACTGGGTGGTGTCCCTTCTCCTGCTGTATTTCTAGGATGGTAACATCATCAGACTGTACATGGTAATGTGTGTACACTTTGTTTTATGCCATTCCAGGAATAGTCCATGTGGGTCGTCAGGTGTCAACAGCTTGAACAGGAACTCATAATCCTTACCTTGTGTGATCTATCTGTGGACACATTGACATTCCTTCATATGTCAACACATATTTATGCACAGCTTATTGGTTTGTGGGTACTACATGTGTCTGGGATGTTGATAAAGGGTTATTCAAAGAGTATGTGAGACATGTGTAGCTGTGTTCAGTGATGTATGTCCTGGGTGTCTGCCTTGCAAACAGTCTAGCATGTTTGGGAACCATGATCTGCACATGAACATACCACAGTTAGTAAGGTTGTGTGTATGTCAGCTTCCAATAGCTCGGTTTATGACTTCAACCATGATGGGCTCCATGGACTTGCAGATCGGACTTCATAGGCGGACTGGACTATACTTCCCATGGTGTGTTGTGCACCAACACTTGTGTGGAGTGCCATATGTTGCTGTAACACATTCAATGGTTCCATATCCTGTGTAGTGGGGGGGGGGCTCAGCTGACTGTTCAGGTGCAGGATCTGTTTCTTCTATAGTTTATGCATGGCACATATTGGGAATCCATGTAGTCCACTTGATGCCATGCTTTTGGCATTGGGGATAGCTGATCATCCATTCTATATGTGATATCTCCTGGTATGATGATATGGACTATCGTCAGTGGGAGGTGGGTATGTATATATGGGCCTGTCTGTCAGGATGTCGGCATTGTCAGTCAGTTACAGTTGGGCCTGCCTCATGACATATATGTGTGTACATTGCTATATATGACATAGCTGTCGGAGGTGTCATGATTAAGTCTGGACTCCTTCTCAGCTACTCTTTACAGAACACCAACGAACCTGTGCACTAATCCCTGTTATACTCTTTTACACACGTAACACCGTACTGATCCTTTGTGATGTGGCTACAGAGTATGTCATCATGATATCCCGGCATGTCCAGGGGTTGGCTTAGTGTGTACTCTCCAGTCCAGCTGGTCAATATTGTGATGTAGACACAATCTCACATCTGCCTCATGTACACAGACAACACTCTCCTCCTCCCGATAAACTCAGATATATGTGTGAGATGCATCTTTGGAGACATACAGGGTGCTGAACTCTCTCGACCCATGACTGGCACAGTCTATCAGGTGGTGAAGGTAACCACACACACCACATATCAGTCTCACATATCCTCTGTCGACAGCACTCAAACCACATTATCACACATACAAATACTTGGATGCTGTAAATGAACTCTGCCTAAGCAGCAGAGACCTCCACAGCAGGCACACACACAACTGCTACCCCACTACAATACCCACATCTCACATAGTTCACAATGTCAGTGTGCCACACAGTCACTGCCCTTCGGGCTACACAACACACCTAATACACTTGTGATATGCGACACTTATTGTCAGACACACTGAAGTACCACTCACCAGCCCATACAAGGGAATAGTCCCTTTGTGCTGTCTGTCGGGTGCCTGGCTCTGCCCCATAACACATGCAGTCAGGTCATTCCAAAGCAAGTACAGGACTGGCACCATCATTGTCCATGCTGGTGCATAAAACCTCAGACATTACTCCCTGGACCACATGACATGGTACATGGAGGTACACTGTGATAATATAGCCCAGGCCAGTATGATCCTAACCTAGTCTAGCATCTTACACCCACCAAGTATGATGTCACAGTATACAGACAAGCATATCACGTTTAACAGTTGGCTAACTGATTGGTGTCATTCATAGGGGATACAGTGTCTGTCAGCCTGTGGTGACATGCTTGACATGCCACGTAGCCTCACTATGGACAGCTTGCACCTGTCACCCTTGGACCTTCAAATGCTGTCTACGGCTCTTGTTACCACCATAGTGCATTTGTTGATCAGGGCTCATAAGACAAACCCACCTCCATAGACATTACAGGTTAAATAACACTAAGGGTAATGCTGCTCAACACCAGATGTGTTACCCTCATATTGCGGCCACTCAGGACTCTCCTCAGTATGGAGGATAGCGATATCTGTGCACTAACAGACGCCTAGTTCAGGCTCACATATGCACACCAGCACTACCAGGTTATGTTTCATACCATGCTTTCTGACCACAGGACTTGAAACGGACAACACAACTAGGGGGTGTATCCATATACATCACAGATACGCACACACACCTCTGGGTTAGTAGCACTGCACTAAGCATCACAGACCATAAATATACAGCTACCATTGTGCAAAACTGCCTTTCAGTCTGTTGCCTGCTACAGACCACCCTCCCATACTCAGGAACCACACTCGGCTTTCCTGGGAACAGTGGGGAATATGACGGTCTCCACAAACACCATTATATTGGGTGACTTCAGATACACAAATATTGACTGGGGATGCTACTCAAGCCCCAACACCCTCGCCCTACAGTCACTACAATTTGTAAAGTCATATGCTATGGCACAACAGGTCACCACAGCCACAAGGGAGAATACATATTGGACCTGATCATCACCAACATGGGGACTCTATGTTCCACACCAGCGATATACCCCTCATTGGTAAGGTCAGAACATACATATATCTCACTGGACATACATTTACACTCCACACACCTATCCTGGGTAATCCTGGTGAACTTCTCATGAGCCAACGTTTCACTTCACAAAAGCAAGGTGGCATCCTTCAGAGACCCTGAGACAGTGGCAAATATGGCTCCGACTGCTGAATCCTTTACATACACATTCTATGAACACCTAGTGTACTGCATGGATTGTGCTATCCCAAATAACAACAGGACTCACTCCTCCAATGGCAGGAGACCTGTCTGGTAGACCCCAGCCATAAATAAGCTGTACAACATCAGGAGGAAGCTACTACATGATAGAGCACAATCACAGACGGGGAAACCATCTGTGATCTGTACTAGCAGACAGCTACGATCACTCATGTACTTATGTAAGGGCTGCTTCTCATGGACAATTGCACCAGACACGTAGGACTATCACAATGCCTTCTTCAGTTATGTCAGGAACCTGGGTGGACACTCGCTGATATGCTGTGAGTTACTGCATACTGACTAAACTTACCCTGAACCCACTGGCATAGCCAACATCCTGGAAAACAGGTTCAGTGCAGATGTCTCCCCCCATCCCCCCTAGGGGGCAACTATCCATCCCAACAGAGTGTAACCTCCCTGACATCACACAGTAACAGGTGAGAGCTGGCCTCCCCAAAGCATACATTACAGCATCAATGGGACCAGATGGTGTCCCGGCCTGCATCTTACACAAGCTTCATGACAGACGTAACCCTCACATTACATCACTGTGCAATATCGGAGTTACTACAGGATATGTACCCACAGAATGGCGTACAGCGACAGTGGTCCCACTCCACAGGGTTGGTGCCACAACGGACCACACACAATATTGCCCTATAAGCCTAACTAGCCTGTTTTGCAAAGCTATGGTGCAAATTGTCATGGGACTCTTACACATAGACATCGGGAACCTACAGACACTGTGTCCTACACATGACAGCGTTGTTGTGGGCAGATCTTGCCTCTTGAATATGTTTGTATTCTTTAGACAGTTAACAGGTCCATCGACATAGGGACAGTTGTATACGCAGCCTACCTGAACCTTGCAAAACCCTTCCACACAATTACCCACTGGGCCATTATGCATAGGCTCACCAGCATTGATATGAACACATATCTCACATGTTGGATTGCTACCTGGAGCAGGGATAGCACACACATGGTCAGAATTGCAGGTGCCATGTCTGACTATACACCAGTTACACGTGGCATCCCACACAGCTCGGTCCTGGGACCTCTCTTGTTCAGTATATATTTGTCTGACGTACAGGCTACCACAGGGGGAATATGGCTGACTTTGTTCACACTTGACTGCAAACTGGGTGCCATGATCAACTCTCCAACTGCCACATGCATACTCCGACAGGGTCTCACAGAGATGAATGACTGGTGCCTGAGCCATGGCCTACAGCTAAATGCCATTAGTTGCATAGTCATCCTCTTTGGGAATAACAACATGCCCACACATTACCACATAGGTAGTACTCCATTACATATGGTAGGAGTTGTTAGGTGATTGGAGACATTACTTGTCTGTACTGTCGCCTTTGACATTCACGTTGCCAAAGTGGTTGGACAGACCTTCTATATAAGCCACCTTATCCCATATGGTTTCACATCTAGATCGAGTGAGGTCATTGTGCCCCTATACTCATCACAACCATGTTTGGTTACAATGCCACCTTTGGGGTGTACCTTACCAACACCTGCAGCAATTGTACTGGCCACAGAGGTTCCTCACCAAGCAGATGTGGGGACTCACATGGATGACCTGCACAGTTCAGATGCAGTAACTCCAGCTCTACTCAGTCACTTACCACCTACTCGGATATGATGTGTCCCTGTTGTTTACAGTAATACCCAACCCAGAATTACTGGACATGCTCCACCTCAGGATATCCAACTCCCTTGTAGCTACACACTCCAGGGACATATACCTCAGCACAGATGTTAATAGGACATGCTGGAGGGACAGATTCTTATCCCAGGGCCTCCACTCACTCTGGATTGTGATCACAGTTACACATAGGCAGAGCCACCCACTGACCACCTGACCACCTACAGGGGACATCTTGATGGCTGTATGGGTGATTGTATGTTTATCCCTGGGATATCTTCTGTGTCCCTGCTAGACAGAGGCACAGTGGCCTAAACGTACATGGGCTATCTTGTGTGACCTACTATTCACTGGCACAGTGTAGTAATCTGACAGGGTTGCAAAAGCCAAACACACTCTGGCTAGGCTGGTACATACCCTAGGGCAGATAGCCTAGTATCGACCTCTGAAACTATGCTTATGTTTGGAATACACAATATTTCTTGCTGATACTGTTTGCAGGTCTTTATCGTCTTTGCTTTCCCAGCTTCTATGAACAACTTAGGTATCTGCCGAACATGTTTGATCATGACAGGGTTTCACTATATTATATATGTGTCTGTTGTCATGTAACTGTGTGCACAGGGTGGATTGATGTATAGTGTGAGGTTCCTGGGTTAACACATGCAACTGCCAGATATGTGTGGCCCACTGCTGTACTCAGACATGGCCTAAGTGTGTGAGCATGCCCAGTTCAGGCTTTCCATGTTTTGTTGCCTGACATATGTCTCATTTATTCATGTGTGAGCATGCCCAGTGTGACCTTTCAGTATGTTGCGATCTGAAGTACACTACATGGTCATGTTCTGTTCTTACTGCAGGACTCACCTTTGTGTCATAACTCAACAGGGATTATACTGTGCCTGCAGGGTTTCCATGAGGTACTTTGCATAGACTTATCAACATTCCTTCATACTGGCTGACCACTGCAATACTGCCATGCTTTAGTGGTTCAGTACTTTACCTATAGTGCACAGTATCCTGGGTTTGAGGCCCATCACTGCTTTATATCTTCATACTGAGCAGACCAGACTGCTTAAGGGCCAGTTAAGCAAATATGAGCATGTTGGCTTTTGTTCAGTTATGCCCTACTTAGACCAGGCTTGTCTGACATTGCTGTATATTCACCAACTTTGCTGGACATTGGCCAATATTACTCAACATTGACCACAGTTGTACTAGTTGGTGTGTGCGATTCTGTTTGCATATACTACATGGTGGTAAATGCTACTTAGCACTGCCTTAAATTGTTTAACACATAGCAATCATGCCTCAGGTGGTGCTGCAGGGCTGCCTATGTCGGATGCACATACTACACTCCCTGTACATGTTTGACAGTAGGTAGTGTCAACTTAGGCATCCCTTTTCCTATATGTGCGAGTCAGAGAGAGGTATCATTTCCAGAGTTCTTAATGAGCCAGTGTATGTGCTATGCATTGCCTCTTTGCCAAGGCGAAAGCATACTGGGCACACCTCCTTCTGCCTACAGGGGCAGGCTCAGGTTGTTCCTCCTCTGAGTCACGCTCTGCCTGTGATGACCTTGGCAATGGTGGGGGGCTGTTTGGCCCAGGCCTGTGCTGGTCCTGCTGCAGCTGTTTTCGCAGGATCATATTATGTAGCATAGCACATACCATGACAATTTGGGTACATGTAGATGGTGAGTACTGTAAAGCTCCACCAGATGTGTCCAGGCACTGGAACCATGACTTGAGCAGCCCAAACACACGCTCAATTACATTTCGTGTTTGTGCATGTGCCTCATTATGGCGTTCCTGTTCAGGTGTGTGGGCATTTCTGATGGGTGTCATCAGCCATGGCTCCAGTGCATAGCCAGCATCCCCCACTAGGTGATCATGTGGGATGCCCCCATTGCCAAATGTCTGGTACAGCTGCATCAGATGCCAGATATGGGAATCATGGTAGCTTCCAGGGCAGCCAGCACACACATTCAGTATTATGCCCTGGGCATCACACACAACCTGGCAGTTGATGGAGGGGAAGCCCTTGCAGTTGTAGTGGACCCTACCCCGCTCGCCAGCTGGTGCTTTGATGCATATGTGCGTGCAGTCTATTTCACCCACTACCTCAGGGTATTCTGCTATTTGCTGGAAGAGACGCATATTGCTGGCCAATACCTCACGGGAATTGGTGAAATATACATGATCACCGACATGTGCTGACATGGCATCCAGGAACTGTTGCAGTACCCTGGATGCTGATGCCTGTGATATCCCCATCATATCACCAGTTGGTCTCTGGAAGGTACCTGTTGCTAATATTCTTAGGCCAACACATACCTTGGTTTCCACTGGGATGGGTTTCCCTCTGTTGATTCTGTGTGTGAGGCGTGGCCTGCACAGCTCAACAATTTGCTGCAGGAGGTCTCTGTCCACTCTATAGTGCTCCACTATCCCCAGCTCATGTAGCCCCTGGTAGGTTACCCTGGGCCTGTACACTCTTCTCCGTCTCCTGACTGTGGGTTGTCCAGCAGCATTTCCATTAACACCACCCTCAGCAAGTTGCATATGTCGCCTTATAACAGCAATGGCAGCCCCTAACATTTCTTTGTCTCAGTAAAGCTTTTTCAGTTTTCACTTCTATTAGCTTACTGCAGTGTCTCTTGTGAGAAACATAATGAACTGTTGTTTGTAGAGTTTTAAGTGCTAGGCTGGGCTGGGCTAGTGTACTGCCTGTGTAATTGCCTGATTCTGATTGTTTTCACCTGCTAGCTCTGCTAGTACTCCCTGGTAGCTTCCTACTATTTGTTGTGCTTCCTATTTCCTTTCTGTTTCCTCAGGGGGCAGCGCCGCGCACACAAGCGCAAACACGCTCACAGCAGCTCACACGCATGCACACATACTTACACGGACTATAACTTGCTTATTTGGGTTACAACAAGTGCACACCAGTGCAAATGCGCTTACAACACTTTAAACTGCCGTATACATGCTTACTCCAGCTTACACGCATGCACTCATGCTTACACACGCGCACACTGTCTTACTCGGGTTTACAGACGCGCACACGCGTGCATACCCGCTCAGCAAGAAACTTTGGTGTTATTCATGGCATACACTTTTCATTTCTTGACATTACCTAGCCTACCTGTTGACACACCTCTTTCAATGATGTGTAAATGACAGCTGACACATGCCACTCTGCTCCAATGAGCTTCCCTTCTTTCATACATACCCCACTCGTGATGTCACCCATCTTCTACTCTGTTACTCCCCTTATCCTACTCCTACACTCCACTGACTGTGCTCATTTGCTATGTAAACCCGTGATTCACTATCCTTATCCTCATTTGCATAAGTTTGCCTACTAATGCTTGGTTACATCTCTTAGATTGTGCTTCCCCCCTTAGCAACCTCTACTCAGTGGCCATGTTAACTTCAGCCTGCCATTCCCTTGCATTGTAAATTAACAATTTAAATGATTTCCACGTTTGTGGGTTTAAATTTTTATTTTTCTGGTTTTTAGAGTGCAGCCCGTTTGCATGGCGCTGCGCTACTCTTAAACATCGGAAATCGGAGAAAAAAAATTATTGTTATTTTCATATTGCATCGGGTAACATTACCAATGGCCGTATATTTGGCCATTGGCATGCTTCCTCTACTGGATGCAACCTTTATTTGGAGCTGTCACGGCTCCATTTTGCTATTTGCAGAACTGTACTCAGTTGTCAACTGAGTACATTTCTGCAAATAACACTGCTCTTACTCGGACAGGTTCGGGTTTCCTGAATCGCAAATCTACCTCATTTGCATGCCTTTCAGATGCAATTGAGGTAATTTGCATGACCCGGCCCTGTCCGTGTATGAGCCGTTTTAGGAGCTCTCTTGCACGCCCCTGCAAGCTGTTCCTGGATCGCTCGTCGGACATGATGGCTGCATGAAGTCTTACTCTACTCCAAGACTCCGTGCAAACCTTTGTAAATCTGGCCCATTGTCTTTTACCTGCGTTCTATATCTTCTTTTACTTTTACTGGAGAGTTTTATTAATTTCTTGTTATATTACTATGATCAGCATACATGATGTAACCTGTTTTGTGTATTATGCTGGATGTACTGTATTTGTATAATGTGATGTCGGAGCTTTTCTCCCCGGGCCTCGGCTGAAAATGGACCAGGTCCAGTCAGAATTTCCTGGTTAACAAATGTAAAATAAATAAATAAGAAATAAATAAATAAGAAATACCATGCAAATGATAACACAAAAACTGGTGACTCATTTAGAAATGTATAAATGGGTCACTGCACCATGGTGCATACCCATTTTGAAGACTAAGATTCATGCTGTATATGACTGGTGTGATACTAAAAAAAGTAATAGCAGTAGCACAGCAGCACATTTTAGAAACCATTATTGGAGATAGTGCCGACAGTTTTGCACATCACCATTTATGTCAATGAAAGAGAAAAAGACAATACCTGATTTATGACCAGCACATTAAAAAGAAGACTGTGGACCATTTCCATTTGGATAAGGACACTATAAAGGACCTAGTCAAACTGTGCCCCCCACAAGAGGAATCACTGTGGGTATGTGGTATCTTCATTCCTGACTACACAAAGGATATTAGTGATGCTACCCATCTTAGTTACAGGGACCTTCCACAATGTAGAGGAGACACACTGGGAATATCACAGGCATTAATCTTATGAACCCTAAACTGAGTCTTCAACATTAGGCTACAGCATTTGAAAAAGTGTATCTGGTTCCTTAAGATGGCAGAAGAGAAAGCCAGCACCATGTGGACTTTTTTTACAACATTGCCCATTTCTCCTGAGATCCTGGAAGCGAAAGACTGCACACATGTTGTAATCAAGGTGCCACCTGTTCCACAGCCACTATGATACATCAGCAAGAAGAGTTTCCACTCCAACTGCCATGTGGTTCCCAAGGCATTATTTATAATGTAATCCTTCACCACTTGGGCAGTTCATGTGATTCACACATTTGGAAAATGTATGACCTATGCCAAAGGTTCCTATGAGGGAACTTCTTCCTACAGGGTCATCTGTCTAGCAGATGCAAATACATGTTAGATATATGTTTCTCTCCACAGTGACACCATATAAGCAAGGACCAAACCACATTCAATGTGTTGTTTATGTGTTACAGGCAATGAGAGAAATGTCTTATACCCTGGGTGAGGACCCCATATGCAAACCTCAGACCATACATGAAATAACCGATAGCACAGCCAATGCATAAATGTGAAATATAGTTGAGTGTGTATTCAAACTACTGAAAGAATGCTGCCAGTGCCTAGGGACCTCAGGAGGGGCATTACTATACAGAACAGACTTATGGAGCAAGATATCTGCTGTGTGCCCCATGTGGTGTGCTAAGAGCTGCAACAGCAGCAGCAGGTGAATATCTTGGCAGGGCTTTACATACCAGTCATAGCACTAGGAGTACAAAGTGGAGAGGGTAGAACTGTAGAAAAATGCATGAGCAGTCTGATGAGACATCACAGGTGCTGCCACACTAAGAAGCAACACACATAACCTGTGGGATTCCTACAACCAGGATTGTCAAGCTGTGAGACCACAGATGAGTGTGACACTGCTCCAGCAATGATCTGTACAGTCTATGATGGGGTGGCATGTGCCAAGCCAGCACGCATCTTGACTGTCCAAAGGCCATAGACTGCAGAGTGTGTAGAGACATTCCACATTATCATTGCAATGGAGTACCTATGGAGGCAACATTTTCCACAAATAACATGAGCAGGACAGTTTATCCCTGTCCCTTTACTCCATGTGAGTGTGTAGTTGGTGTATATCATGCTGCAAACCACAGAGCACACTCACCATATCCCCAATGTTGTAGGTAGCATTGTCTGTATCTGAATCACTGATGTGCACATCCTCTGGTTAATGCAGAGTGTCATAAGCATATGAAAGACATTATTGCATCCACAACCCCCCACACAACCTATCCCTCCCTATGACTGGTATGTGCACCTCAATGGAGGTGATCATTTTAGATGCTATGCAGCTTGGAGACACAGCTGAAATCCATTTGGATCTGCTTGGTACAGGATATCCAGCATGCATTGTTTAGTCTGTGTGCCCAGCCTGTGTATCTAGAGGTACTTCTGTAATGGTGGATGTGGATGACCCCTCCCCTAATGTGTTGTAGGCAGTACCACTTTGTCATTGGATTGAGCCACGTGTACAATGTCAAGAGCAGCAGCCACAGTGCTTTGCTGATGTCAGGCTTATGGTGTTCTGTTGTGCTGGACCCCCTACATGTGCAACCTTTGAAGGCAAGAAACACAAGTAACAGCCCTGTTAGCATGCAGACATATGCCTACTTATTCCCTGTAGTATGCATAGAGATAGTCTTGATTATACAAGTATAGTTTATATCAGCAAACATATCTTGTAATGCAGGTCATTACAACTGCAGACCATAGTAGCCTGGAAGGATAAATATACAGGTGGGTCTTGCTCAATCATTCCCTTCAAAATGCAGTGAGCTGATCTATACTGTACTGAAATGGACATTATTAACCTGGTGCTTCCCCTACTGACACAGGAGATTGGTGCCAGCGAGATCTCTCATGCAAGGCACTGCCAGATATGAGGGGCCACTCCCACCATCTAGTGAGTGACACCAAAAGCACATCAGCCTCTATGAATCACCCATGGTGGTCTATGTTCTGTGGCGGACCTGTATTTTGTAACATTCAGTGTCTTATCATTTTCATGAAGTAGCACAGCAGTAATTCTTTGCCTCACCTCTAATCGATGTGCCTGCATACGTAAGAGAACATACTTTGCCTCCCAGTGACAGAGGGGTGACAACTAAATATGGTTGAGTATCACATAAGGTTGGATCACCTCTCCCAGTAGTAAGGTGTGCATGAAATCTGTGACTGTCCACTGTACTACTGTTATTGTGTTTATATCACATGGGTGTAATCATTTTTTCCCATTGTAGCATTCTTCTGCACATGCACTTATGGAAAAGGAGACATTAAGGCCATCCTTCTCTTTCTCTTTCCTTTCCTCCCTACACCAATACCTCCCCATCTATGTGAAGAAAAGGACTGGTACTTTGCTGTGCACATCCATATCAGTCTATCTGATGGCCCTGCACTGCCCTGCTTGTACTGCTTGAGAACATGATGCAGCTGTGAGGTGCTGTTATGCATTTGAACTTGGATTGATTCAGTAGCACTAGCATTACTTATATGTCGCATGCATCACATCACTCATGCATGATAATGTAGATCTGCTCCTACAGAGAATCCTAGTGTTTGCAACATTCCGGCATTTCTGCCAATAGGGATGACTGCAATTAGGGATACAGACAATAGACAAGAGGGGACTGGAAATTTATTTCTGAAAACTGACAAAGGAACCAAGGTATTGGGAGCAAATAACTAGAGGGAGAAAGATAACTGATTGGGAAGATGCCAAGAATGTATTTGTTCTCCAGGCTAGAGATTGCCTTTCCTATCAAGAGTTGATATCAAGAGTATAGACAAAGAGAAATAAATGGGGGGGGGCTTCTAAATGAAAGACCAGCACTGGTAGAGTTTTAATAGAATCTAGAACAGAAGTTGCCTTTAAAAAAGGAATAATTAGTAGAGTATCTAAAGTATTGCATGATAACTATAAGAATAAATTAGTGGAGGTTAGAAATGACTAGGAAGAGAGATTGGATAAACAATTCAGAAAGAAACAATGGTAAGATATATTTATGGCTCCCAAATATGAAACAAATTCTAGAATATTTAGAATGTTTGCAAGGGAATGTTTACATAGATATTTTTATATCCCAAGTAGTTTCCAGAGATTTTTTCCTCAGGCAGACAGCAAATGTTGGAGTTGTGATGGGGAAGAAAGAAATAATTGGGGACATATTTTCTGGGAGTACAGTGAGTTGGCAGACTTTAAGGATTCCCTGTGGGATACACTGTTGGAGATGCTGGGTAGGCAGATCAGTGTGACGAGGGAGATGATTTTTCCGAGCTATGCTACAGCATCGTAATTGCCTAGACATGGTAAGGCCTTGCTGTGTCTAATTATAGTGGCTGCCAAAAAAGCAATTACTAGAAAATGGAAATCAAAATGTAAACCAACTATACTAGAACTAGTGAATATAGTAACAGAGATAAAACAACTGGAATTGAGATCTTTTAAAAAGGGTATAAGCAAAATACATAGGAAAAACTGGGAATTGTGAGAACAATACATATGGGGAAGAATGAGTTTTAAAAGAAGGCAGGACTTAAATGAGCTACGTAATGTTTGATGGAAAATGATTGTGTAGATTATAAGTGATGTATAATGTTTGCAACTGGGAGAGTGTTAGTATAGCTTTTGATGTAAAATGCTTGCAACTAGGATTGTCTCTGTGTGGTTTGTTTTCATTTATATAAATGTATGATTGCCTGTGTTGTAAGTGATGGTTTAATAAAGATGTTTCTTGTTTCAAAAAAGCCAGGAGTTGAATAATTTATGTAATGCTGTTTAGGTTATATGATATATAGCAATATATGTGAAGTATAATGTTTGTAAATGTGAACTTGTTAGTTAATACAGTTTGATTACTTTTATATAAATGTAAATTTGCCTATGCCACAAGTAAAAATTCAATAAAGGTGTTTAAAAAATGTCTTATACATATCTGATTGTCTGTCTGATTACCTGCAAGCTGTTTTGTGCAACATCCTCTTTGTATATCTGACGTGTGTAGGCAGAGAGTGCTTACCTATGAATCCCAGCCTACATGATTGGGGCAAACTGCTTCTCACCCATGTAGATAAAAAACATTATTAGCATTTATATAAATGTTATGCAATTGTCACCAGAAACAGACACTATTTTAAAAAAGTACTGCATACAGAGAATGTCATCTATGGATGCAGTTATCTTATTCACCTTACAGCTGTCAGCAAGTTGTGTAACCCATAATCAGTCAGAACTTTTGATGCAAGGAAAAAATATAAAATGTATTTATTTATTGATTGATTGATTACTGGGTCATCCAGTTAGGCTTTGGTCCATTTTCAGTGGAGGCTTTGGGAGACAAGCTCAGCAACTAAGGCATCAAATATAGAACATATAAAATTTAAGCTTCTAATATGAATGTTCATAACAACAGCACTTGCACTTCAAATTTTCAGTCACACAACCTCAAAGCTGCTAATAACATAAAAATAAACGAAAAACCTTAATGCAAACATTTTTTTCCGAGGAGCTTCCTATGTTGGGGAAATGCCCCTCACCCCCAAACTCACATATACTAAATCCACAGTCCCACAATACAGAGAAAAGGAGAAAATGCCCAAGACAGTGATCAGTGGTCTTGAGCAATCCCCTATTTTTATTCATCCAAGACAGAGCAAGCTGATTTAATGATCTGAAACATGGAACACATAAAGGGAAGCCAAAAATGAAAGATATTTGCTAGCAGCTAATGCAACTTAGTATGCAAACACAACAAAAAAAAAAATACAAGGTGATTAATTGAGATAACATGTAGCAATTTCTGTCATATTTTTTATAAAACACGTTTTATTGAAGAAGTTTTTCAAATATAAAAAATGTACAGCTTGCCTTTGTGATAATCACAAATTAAAATACACTATAGAGGTCTAAAACTTAAAACACTTTTCAACAAAGAATATTATAAAAATATGACAGAATGGCATTCACCATCTAATGCTGTCAAACTTTATACAGGTATATGTAACTGAAGCAACTATTCAACACAGAATGTAGACAAACATGACCTCCACATTTAAAAAAAAAAGAATTATACTAAAAGAACACATTAGGATGTTCTAAATATGAAGGAACAATTTAGTATTATGTAAAACATTCAGTGTATAATACAAAGTATAAAAGAGTAACATTTCCCTGCATGAAATGTTTTTGTTTGTGTCTTTCGGCTTTTTCCCGGTTAGGGGTCGCAACAGCGGAACTCCGGTCCGCTAATGATTGGCAGTAGAGTTTTTATGTGCTGGCTTGCTGGGCCTAACACACAACCTTCAATGAAGGAATGCCCGTTCACGCATGTCGCCACACAGAAGACGCTCTAACTGAGGATTGAAAGGGCAACGTCAAACTGTGAGGCGACAACGCTACCGCAGCACCACCACCGCAGGCTCCCTGCATGAAATGTAATATTGTTTTATACAATGTAATGCAGGTATCTGAAGTTGAAGAATTTCTTCTACAGAGTGCAGAAACCCGAGATCTGTACAATCCTAATCAAAGGATTATAACAAAAGGAGATATTACAGGGTTCTAATTAAGAAACAACATCTCTGTGCAATCTAGGTTATGTGGCTTTCTTCAAGCTTCTTTTAATATATTGCTCAACTTGAGGCCATTGCTTTAGATTGTTTGGAGTGCTGTGTGCTGTGCATATCAGCTCTTTCAGGAAAAGGATTTGACTCCTTTCTTCATCCCCTTCAAACACCAGGCTGGGAATTGTGTTTTAATTACTTAAACTGTTGTTTAACATGTGAAACAACAGTTTTTTATGCATATTCCTAATTGGGCACCACTTATTTTGGCAAGGTTTAAGACTACCTTGGAACATTGCTAGTGATTATCTTATGAGAAAATGTAACTTGCTGCTGTCCTGGAAGTTCAGATTATTGCTTGTCCAGTAGCAAGCTTCTGGCCTAGTAGTCCAGCTGGTCTAGTAGCAAGTTGTAGTCTGATTAGCTGCTTCATTTTTTTATTTTATATATGTAATATAAGAATTATGATAAAAAACACATTACAATGTCCAACGCATTCTCTAAGAGTGAATGTTAAAAAGAGCAAACACGCTTAAACAATCTTTTTTCCTTTGTTTTTCAGCCTGTTGGTTGCTTTGCATGAGAGATCACTCTGCAGCGGGATTTGGGAATTTGCTCCTTTCCCACAATTATGCAGTGTCAGAGTTGGTATATATAACTACTAGTGGATGTAGAGGTGCTTTTTTTTTCTTTTTTCTTTTCAATTTTTTTTAGATTTCATCTACAAAGGTTTGCTCTTTTTGGATTCATTGCTTGGAGCATTCCATATATGATGATACACACACATACATATATATATATATATATATATATATATATATATATTTATATACGTGTGTTTGTGTGTGTATACACACACACACATATATATATATATAAATATATATATATATATATATATATATATATATATATATATATATATATATATATATACATATATATATATATATATATATATATATATATATATATATATATATATATATATATATATATATATATATATATATATATATATACATATATGGGTCTACTTCAGCAGACCGACCGCTTACTTACCCGACACCCAGTTGCCCGAGACAAGAAGACTGACACCTTCAGAAGACCAACATCTGGAAGACCAACTTTTCACAAGAGGTAAGTAACTGCTTGGAGATCCCGATTAAAGTAACTAATCTAAGCAAAACTAAACCCACCGATGTGGGTGGCTTCACACCCACACCCCTCTAACTAAATGTACCAACTCCGAGAACAGACGACCACGGAGGTAAGGGTCAAAGTTCAACAGGATGGCCAAGCAGTTACTTACCTCGTGTAAAATGTTGGTCTTTCGGATGTCGGTCTTCTGAAGGTGTCGGTCTTCTCGTCTCGGGCAACTGGGTGTCGGGTAAGTAAGCGGTTGGTCTACTGAAGTAGACCCTTATATATATATATATATATATATATATATATATGTGTGTGTGTGTGTGTGTGTGTGTGTGTGTGTATATACACACACACACAGACACACACACACACACACACAGAGGTCTACTGATAATGAGTGAATGACCCAAATATCGATATTCACAGTGTTGACCACAAAAGGACAAGTTTCCAAACTTCGACATGCTGTTACACATGCACCAAGCAAAAATCACTGGGCATGCAAAATAAAAGTTTACAAAATATCAGGAAACATCATTTTCTGGGCAAGTCCCCCTGTATCCTCCCACACCAACTGCTGATTATATAGACAACATTCCAGGCTGCATTCTGAACGAACTACAGAATGAACTGGCACCCCACCTAAGTATCATGTTCAATCATAGCCTCACTTCAGGCTTTATGCCTACTGAGTGGTGCACAGTGATGGTTATCCCACTCTACAAAGGGGGTGCCAACATGGACCCCGGGAACTACTGCCCCATTAGTCTGATGAGCCTGGTCTGCAAAGCCATGGAACGTATCATCTTGGAGCTTATAAACAAGGACATAGGTAACCTCCAAACTCTGGACCCCATTCAGTTTGGGTTTGTAAAAGGTAGGCCATGTCCCCTAAACCTGATTGACTTCTTTGAAGCAATCACCAGAGCCGTGGATGAAGGTAAGGTGGTACACACAGCCTATCTTGATCTCGACAAGGCTTTCGACACCATCCCCCACTTTGGAATTATAGATAAACTCACTAGACTGGGCATAAATCCTTATGTCACAAGATGGGTGGCCAACAGGCTCACTGAGTGAAAGTAGCCAACTCCAAATCCAACTTCAGACCAGTGACAAATGGAGTACCACAGGGCCCAGTCCTGGGTCTTCTCCTGTTTGCCATCTACCTCTTAGAAGTCCAGCTAATACAGCAGGTCTTTGGCTAACAAAGTTCGCAGACAACTGCAAACTAGGTACCATAACAGAATCGCATAATGATGTGGAAATTCTACAAAGTGGCCTCACTGAGACTGATGCTTGGTGTCAATGTCATGGCCTCAAGCTCATTGCCAAAAAGTGCATTGTCATCCCCTTTGGAAAAAACACTGTACCCATGAGTTACCACATAGGTGGTAGCCTACTAAACATAGAAAGTGTGATGAGACCTTGGGACACAGGTGGACAGTAGTCTCTCCTTTGATAATCACGTTGCCACAGTAGTCAGGAAATCCTTCTACGTGGCACACCTCATCACAAAGGGATTCACCTCCAGAAAAAAAGAGGTTATTTGTCCTCTCTGCTCATCACTCAGCAGACCCATTATAGAGTATAATGTCCCGTTTAGCATGTACCTCACAAGACATCTACAACAACCAGAAAGACCACAGAAATACTTCACTAAGAGGATTACTGGCCTCAAATAGATGTCATACACAGACCATCTAAAAAAAAAACAGCTCTGCTGCGTCGCTTATCGCCTACTCAGAGACAACCTCTGCCTAACATACAAAGCCATGTCAAACCCATTTCTGTTGGACATGCTACACGTAAAGAAACCCCAATCCCTCCAAGCCACATGCTCCAGGGACCTAACCTAGCCACCACAATAAACAGAACATGCTGGAGGGATAGATTCCTGTCCCAGAGAGTTCCCATGCTCTGGAACAGACTACCCATTTATGTCAAGCAAAGCTCCTCATGAGCCTTCTTTAAGAAAAATCTCAGCAATTGTATGGGAAATAGGAAATTCACCCCAGGGATAACTTCTGTGGTTCTACTAGATAGGGGTGCAGGAAAATAACTTTCTTGGGTGGCGAAAGCCAGGAAACTTTTTTGGCTAGGCTTATATAGGCCCCAGGCCTGATAGCCTAGTACCCAAGGGCGCCCGCAGGCAGGTGCAAGGGGGTGCACTTGCACCCCCCTGGAATTTCTTAATTTATCTGATGTGTGTTGAAATCGAAAAATGTACTGGCAAAACCACACATTTTTCTATTTCAACTTACTTTTTTTTCCTCGTTAAACCTGCCTCATTCGGAGGAGATGCTGATATGCTATTGCGGGATGCAGTCATATGGTGCATATGACAAGCAAGCCTCGATTCCTCCTCAAACTGCATCTCCCGCCTCTCTGACCATTGACAGTTGCGCAGCGTAGCCAATAGTTATCCAGATTGCCAGTGGCAGAGTGAATGACGAGAGTTGTGTGTTTTTGTGACCAGAAAGAGCTTTTGCCTCAGAAAGATTATCGGAATCAGATTTGGCATGTGTGCAGCACTTAAGGTAAGTACTGTCACAAGAAAGAAGTTCCTCCTGATATTTTTTTTTATACACAAAGAATCGATGTCAGTTATGTCAGCTAAGCTTCAAGCTTGGCGCCAAAAAGTTAAAGTGGCGCTTTTGAGATAATTAAATGTTTTCCCCTCTTTACTTAAAATATACTGAGGAAAAGTTAATCAGTGCAATGCCTCATTTTCTTAAAGAAAGAAAAAAAAAAGCCAAAATCAGGGATAGTCGAAAAAGGTATGTGTTCCAATTTGGTTGGCGACACTAATGTCCACGTGAGTTTTTGCTGGGTGCTCTGTGGTTTTGTGTTTGCATTTTCTTCGATGTGTTGGCGCTTGATTAATTTTGATGAAACAGGTGTCCCCCCTCCCATGTGTAGAATGATGTTTATTCAAGGTGAAATGGTAGGTTGTGACAATTACTTTGTACCTCCTTTATAGATTCAGCCCTGCCAATAACTACAGACCAGTCACATAAATATATTTTGCGACATTTATAGTGAAGCACATTCTTTAGATTATGGCCGATTAAAAGGAGCGAGTGGTCAGCTTTTAAAATTGATACAAACTATGTATATTGCTGCTGCACAAGTAAAAAATATACATTTTTCTCACTTTAGTTCGACTTGCTTTTACTTATTGCTTTCATTAAAATGAAACCGTTCTGGATGCTATGGCACTTGGAACAAATATTTTCTGCTACATTTTCCTGTTATAAATTTAAGTTGCAGAAAGACTGTTTGGCTCACATCCTTTAAAAACTTTACTTGTGCAAAATAATACATTCTCAGATATGGATGGACACTTAAGAGAATGCCTTCACTTTTTTGTGTGAAATAGTTAAGGTCACTGCCCAGAATCTTTCTTAAGAGAAGTCCTCTCAATGGTATGCATGGATTTGTGGAGGCTGTTACAACCAAAAACACCACACTCCACTTACTACAATGTCTATTTGAGTCACAAGACACTAGTACATTGGGGCTTGGTTTATAAATGTCTGAGTGTGCCATAATTAAAATTTTTGTTTTATTGATTCAGCAAATGCTCATGCCCACTGAGACATGGTTTCTTTTTTTAAGGGTGCAAACCACCTGTAATTATGGATATAGAAACAAGAATAATACATTTTCAAATCAGACAGGCAAATGCCTTAAGAAAGGGACCAGTTTTAGTAGAAATGCTCCATGAAAAAGATTTCTAAAAAGTGAAAATATACACAGTGTACATCAGCATTAACACCAACTGCACAATTAGAAGCTGTAGGTGGAATTTATTTATTTATTTTCAAGGAAATGTGAGCTTCAAGAGAAGAAAAGTTTACAACTGCTCATGCTAAGTCTACTTAAAATGTGCAACTGTTTTGTTTAGCAAATGGTATCATTATTGTGGTACAGAATTTTAAAGCAGTATTAGTAGCACAGCAGGTTGCATACTTGCGTCTTGATACAGAGGGCTGTAGCTTCAACTCCCACAGCATGTAAATTTGTATTTTAAGGGGTGGAGTTAGGTACTGCAATCCTTAGTATGCCCTGCTTTGGATGAGATGCCTAGTAACTTTAAACCTCTTTTTTTTAGCTTGTCACCCATTCCCTATTGTAATACACCAGGTTACCATTTCTTTTAATGTAACATAGGCAATTTATTCTTTAAGGGTAACAGACACTGAATTTGTAAATGAAATACTGAAATAGAAGTTGTTTTATAGCAACAATCTCTTCATTAGTTTGAGATATTTTTAATGTTGAATTATTTAGATGACTTACTTCTGCAGAGGTTGTGCATATTGGCCAATATTGGTGGATTGTAATGACAGACGTTTGAGCGGCCTTTTATGGTTGAGATGTTCTGAACCGGGCAGTTTGTCATTACTGGTTCATATGTTTTGTTTCACTGCTTACTAGAAAAATGTTCAAAAATATAAATTTTAAAACACACTCTAACAAGTGCAGTCCTTAGTATGTTCTCCTTTGGATGAGACACCTAATAACTATGAACCTGTTTTTCATCTTGCCACCCATTCCCTATTGCAATTTACCTGCTTACCATTTATTTTAATGTAGCACAGGCAATTTATTCTTCAAGGGCAACAAGCACTGATTTTGTAAATGAAACACTGAAATATAAAGTTGTTTTCTAGCAACAACATCTTCATTGGTTTCAGATCTCTTTAATGTGGAATTATTCAGATGACTTTTACTTCTGCAGAGATTCTCCATCTTGATTGATATTGGTGGATTGTATGACAAGTTTGAGTGGCCCTTTATGGTTGAAATGTTCTGAATTGGGCAGGTTGTCATTATTAGTTCATATGATTTGTTTCATTGCTTAAAGGAAAAATGTTCAGAACTATAAATTTAAAACACACTCTAACAAGTGGTGCTGTATTATACAAGGGATATAATTAAATTATTATATAGAATCAATGAACTTTTGCATGGGTCTAAAAATGTGTGCAAGGACCTTATGATTTGAAAACAGCCCAAAGGTAAACTTACCACGCCACTGGCCAGATGAATTTTCTTTGAATGTGGCTTTCAATGCTGTTTCAGTGAATGTGGGTTTCAAAGGTAGAGAAGTTTTAATGCCAAGTCAGTTTTCATTGTAAAACTATTGCTTTGTTTAGGTTTAGTAAATGTCTATCAGTGTTTGTGCTATAAAATTTGAAATAAAAGTTGTAAATGAAATCCAAATATCTGTAATCATTGTAGAAGTAAAGCATAAAACAGTATGCACACAGAGATTTGAACAGTGGATGATGTCTGAGAATGGGATAGAGTTGCGGAAATCATTTATAAATATATTGAAGAGAAGGGGACTCAGTATAGAGCCCTGGGGTACCCCAGTAGGAGTATTTAGAAATGAGGAGGTGGCCTTTTTCCATTTGACTGCTTGAGATCTGTTAGATAAGTAGCTGGAGAACCAGTTCAAGGAGGAGGGAGATAGGTTAAGTCTAGAAAGTTTAGTTAGTAGCAGACTGTGAAAGAGTGTCAAAGGCCTTAGAGAGGTCGAGTAGTAGGGTAGAAACAATTTGGCCAGAGTTGCGGGCTTTATTTACAGTTTCAAGGAAGGAGAGGAGGGCGGTCATAGTGCTATGATGTGGTCTGAACCCATGTGTGGGAGTTAGTAGGTGATTATCTAAGAGATGTGGAAGGAGTTGTAGTTGGATACACTTTTCTAGGAGTTTAGAGATGGGGGACAGAATAGCGATGGGGCGGAAATTAGTAACATTGTTGTTGTTGCCACCTTTATGTAGAGGTATGATAAAGGCCCTTTTCCAGACTTGGGGTACTATACATTCTTGGATAGAGCGGTTGATTAAAATGCTAATAGGGTAAGCGATTGCTTCAGCAGCTTTGCTAAGAAAGTAAGAAGGGATGTTATCAGGAGCATTGGTGCATGGCTTCAGTTTCATAAGGA